>NC_046368.1:0-300000 GCF_011125445.2 Fundulus heteroclitus
AAACAGTGAACTAATATTCATAACTATTGTAAAAAAGTTTCTCTCAGCAACCTCTGCAGACATCAGTATTGGTAAATTGCATTATTTTCCTTCTGTATCGGCAATGGCAGCACAATTCACTTCAGCATAAAAGACACGAAGGTCAGATTAGCTCATTTTGTAGCACAGCTACTGGAAATTCTCACAACTGCTTAAATATTTTAGTAAATATACAGATCAGGCGTCACACTCATCACGTAAGGAAAACAAGAGATTAAAATTTAACAACAAAAATAACAATTTAAACGCTATCAGAACGTTACAAACATCTTTATTCTCAAATTCACCCAAATTAATGTTCAGAGTTCTCGATTGTCAAAACAGATTAAAATGTCACTGACAGTAAGAATGGATACAGAAAACAACAACTAGAAGCAAATCATCAAGTTCAATGCAGTCAGATGCTCCTAAAATCTTTCAGATTCTAAAAAATGACAGAAATGTTAGTAAAAGAGTGATACCTATTAATAGGATTTCATTGAAGAAAAAAAAATTGTGTGGATGTTATTACATCCCTTTGGCACATTTTAGGCTGCAGCCACTGACCAACAGCACTGAGAGGAAAAAGCTGAACAGAATAATAAATAACATGAAAAACTAAAATATAACCAAAAAAAAAAAAAAAAAAAAAAAAGTGTCCTCGCGTTGCACCGTTGTCATTCTAATCAGCATGAAAATAATGTGCACAGACCTGAGGTATAAAACTTGGCAATAAGACTTGTAAAAGTCTCCTTGCCCTTAGAAAACCTTTTGGGCTTTCTGATTCTAAAATAAGCTCTACAGAGTGAGGAAAAAAATAAATGGTCCACTGGCCAAAGTAGCATTTTTTTATGCGTCATAATACTTAAAACGGGAAGGAAAACGTCCAACTTATGAGTCCTGAAAGCAAAGACCAGCAATTCTATTAATCTTACATCAGCTAATTAAAGTCATTGCACATGTTAATGCCCGAGAAATACGAAGTTAGGTGTCAAGTGTGCGAGAGCTGGACTGTTAACCTGTGCAAGTAACACCAAAATTCACCCAGGACAGTGTTTTCTAGTTCTTGTGAAACCGTGTTAAACGTGGAAAGAAAGAAGGGAAGAAAAAAAAAAACTAACATTCACAACTCAATTAGGCAAAGTGTTCCTAAATATTTTTTGTTTGGAGATGTAACTGCGTAGCCTTTGTTTCTATGTGAGGTCTCACCACAAAATAAATGGGATTTAAACCTGGTTGGCACAAACGACCAAAGACAAACCCACAGCTAATCGTCACATATGCTAGACATGGTAGAGCTGAATGTTTCTCATTTTTTTTAACAAGGTGATTATGAATTAGCATCCTTTAAATGTACGGCACAAATGCAATAATGTTAAGGGAAAGAAAAGCCAACAGTGAAAAAAATCTGACCAGAATCTAAAATATTAATGACAATTAATTTTCTATACTTGAATTTATTACTTTCATGATCAGGTTTTAACCATGTTGTATTTTAAAATATTTCAGTCTAGTTATCAAACACTTTGCACTCACAAAATCTAATGTTTTAATTAGCAAAAAGGAAGTGCGTAACACACCTGCTCAAAATGTGCACTTTTCCCCCTTAAATTGGTCACTCTTGCATTCTGCATTCACTCATCAAGTCCCTGAAGTTCCTAACTAGCACAAAAAATTTACTTTTCAAATGAGCCCAAGTTTGTCTCCATCATCCACCTTCACACATGGTGCAAAACTGAGAAATCATGGAAGCCGCCGCCGTCGCCGCCGGTTACGGACTCTTTAAACAGTATCTGATTGAGTTAAAAAAAGGTGCAATCTAGATTAAAAGCAAATTGCATACATTTTATTACCTCATCTAAGCATCCCATTAGGTTAGGATGACTTTAAACCGTGGTCTACTGGACACTTCATCATAGCCAGGAGATGTTGGAGCTACAAGGGGAAGGATGGCGTCCTGCTGTTCGGAGCGGACTCCCCCCCCCGCTGACTCCACAGTGTCATAAACATGGAGCCGTATTTTTAGTTCCTCTCTGTACTTCTGTAAACAAGCAGGCTGTGCTGCAGAGCAGAGAGAGGAGGCCACATGCTGTCCACAAACCCATCAAGAAGCCGCTTTAGGGAACCGCAGAGGTCAGTCAAGGGTTTGTGGCTGGGCCGGTTTTGGGGCTGGGGGATTGCGGCGAGCCTTCAGAACAGGGTTCAGTCCTGCCTTCAGCGCAGACCGGTTGCTGTTCTCCGCCGAGACCGTCTTCACCCCCTTCCTTAAGGAGGACCTCGTCGTTCTCCAAAACCAACTCCAGGCTGGGTCCTCGAGCTGCTCCTTCCTCCGGCTCGCCCTCCTCTCTGAGACGGAGTTTTATGTTCATGCTGACAGGTTTTTCTGACTTATCTGTACAATGAAGAAAAAGAAAAAAAAGAACATTAAATGGATAATCCCAGAAAGAAGAAGGGAGAATGAGCTAGAATAGAGGTAGAAGTACAGTCTCATGATTAAAAACTTAAAAGTATAAGTAGGGCTGGGCGATAAATCGATCTAATCGATTAATTCAAATTACAATTCTTTAGGATTTCATTTTTGGAAAATCTGGATTTTATTTTGCCAATACAGTCATTGGGTTTCCATGAAAAGAACAGCATGTGATGCTGAATATATGTTTAGGCAAATGTATTGTCAAAATATTGTTAAGTGGAAACTTTTTTTTACCATAATACGAGGTACTTCATTTACCTATTTACTTTTTTTTTTATTTAGTTTGAAGTTCACAAGTGCAGTGAAGCCTGTTCTTAGCTCAATGTGTAATACCGCTAGCAGCAAATGTTTTGTTATATTTTTATTGTTTATAATGGCACGGCTGCCATCTTGTTTACAAGCATGTTTCACATCTTGTTTTTAGTTGCACTTTGAATTCAGGTCACCTCCCTGACGAAATGCTTGACATAAAAAGCAAGGTTTTAAAATAATTTCTTCAATTTCTTTTTATGAAACAAAAAGGAGGGGAAAAAAAAAAAAAAAATCGATTAATCGGATTTGGTATGATAAAATCGGAGATTTATTTTTTAATCCATATCGCCCAGCCCCAAGTATAAGTTATTAAAAGCTCAGTCATTGGAACTCGGATATATGGGGTACAGTGATGGACACATTTATTTGCACCGCTACAAAACTTTCATTCGAGCGCAAGTAGTGGGTAACAAAGAAAAAAAGTTACGTTGTAAATGCTGTTGAAACCTTAGCTAGCTGGGTAGCATGTTGTCTTTTCCTGTAACATCCTGTAACAGCCACAAATGTTTTTGTAGGATTTAAATTAGGGCTGGACGATATTTCAATAACAATATATATCGATCGATAGACATATATCGATGATAGAAAAAAAGTGTCAATAGAAAGTTTAATAGAATAACAGTTTTCCTTCATTTTACATTCTAGCCTATCATGTAGGTTAATATTACAGTCGTCAATCCTCCCAACCAATCACAAACGAAGACCAAACTCCGCTCCCTTCAAAGAGTTAATGTTCTTTTTTTTCCTTTTTTTTTTTTTTAATTTGCAGTTTTGGTAAAATGTTGGTTGAATAAAGGGTTGAATTCACTGTTTGGGTGTTCTGTTGCTAAGCAACAGTATAAAATGGCCAGGGCTGCACTCAAGATATATGTTTTGAATTTGTTGATAATTATCAATATCGATCATCAATATGATTTATCAATTTCTAATTTTCTTATATCGTCCAGTCCTAATTTAAGTCTTGGAACTAAGATGGCCAAAGACGGACCGATTTGTGTTGTTTTGGTCATCTGTTTCGGACCATTTTCCAGCTGAAATACCCGGTTTACTGACAGAGTGCATCGGATTTTAAATTAAAATATCCCCACATTTCAGTGAGTTCATAATGCCATGCATGCTAGAAAACGTGTCCAGGCCCTTTGGGAGAGAAACCGGCGGAGAGCCCCTGCAGATACTTCGCCGTACCCAACAGTGGGCATGGGTTGCATTCGCAGACCTTCCTAAAATGTGTGTTAATGAAAAGTTTATTCTCAGTCCCTTCTGAGCTCAAATCCCAGTAGAGTTTATAAAACTCCAAATGCTTATGTTTTTTTTGATCATTTATCTTTGAATGGCCTTCCTCCAGGTCCCTCACCCTGTCCCAACTGCCTCTCCTTGGGCAGCAGCAGCACGTCCACGTTGCGATGCTGCTCCAGGGCGGCTGTGAGCACGGCGCCCTCGCGGCTGAACAGAAACACCAAAGGCAAGGCGATGTCTTCGGTGGAGTCGCCGTCTCCGATCATCTGGAACAGGGGGGTCTCCTCGCTGTTGCTGTCTTCGCGGTTATCTGTGCGGCAAGCGTTTGCAATAGTTTACTTGCTGAGCAGTTCAGACATTGAAGCCTAGAAGAAGTAATGCTGAAATAAAAATAAAAAAAGCGTTTCAGCTCTGATCAGAAGCCGCACCTATAAAGATCGCTCCACTCGCTCCTGCTTGTTGAAGCCAACGGGCCTTGGCTGCGAACATGCAGTCGCCCCGTAATGCCAGCGCAATGCGGCCTTTGATCTCTGCTGCATTTTCTATTGGTCCACATGCGGTGTAGGGGTCAGCTTTCACTATGGTTCCTTTCACCTGTGGTACAGGAATTCATTTTAGTTATTAAATTCAGTTTATGCTTGCGAGAAAAGCAAATTAAAACAAAATAAGTATCTCAGAACTGATCCGGCGATAAACCTTTGCAGCATTTCTCATGTCCATTCACGGAATGCTATCATTTATCTCACCCCGTGCTCCTGCTTGGTGAGGTCCATCCCAAACTTGGCCGGTCCCGCGGTGAGAGCCGTCCTGCCCAGGAACGGAGGGGAAATGAGCTGAACGACGTGCGGCACCACCAGCTCCTCCTCTGCAGTCTGGCTCACCTCTGCCACGAGCTTTACACGAAACACTCCCTTATGCTGAGTGGAAAAACGGCAAAAAGACAAATAACAATCTATTTGAACGTGGCATTTTCCATGTTGTTCAGGTGTGTTTTGTAACTAGAAAAAGATCCTTTATGCACCTAAAATATTATATTTTTTAATTAAATGTGCAATTTAAGTTAACCATTTTTTTAGTTAAATGTGCAATTAAACATGTAGACTTAGATTCCAGGGTCAATATTTTAAAAACAGAATAAAATCATAATAGAATGATAGAATTATTCTATTATTATCTGAATAGATACAAATTACAATGAGTTCAAAAGGTTTGAATAATAAGTAGTAATTACAGGTATGGAGTACTACCAACTTTCATTTGACAGCATTTAGACAGGAAATGGGGCAAGGAGAGAATGAAAACACGTGTACTGGATGGATCAGGCTAGGAGCACATGTTGTACAGAACTGAGCCACCCAGCACCAAGGAAGGAACCCATTTCTCTAAATTCATAAAGTTCAAAGTAATTGTAATTACACAAACTCCTTTAAGTACCCCAGTAGGCTACTTAAAGGAGCTATAAGTAATACTGACACCTCGTGGCTCAAATTGGCACATAATTGAATACGCCCTTTTTAAACGGTCCGTTGTTGCACTAAACTTTTACTTCCACAGGACAGGTAAATAATGTTCTATTCTGTTCTATTTCTGGTCCGTTTCTCTTACTGGCTTCCATGTTTGCAGGCTGTTGCTCTTTTGCCAAAATAAAAAAACAAATGCTGCACTCTGTGTTCGGAACCCCGGGAACTCTCATATGATTGGCTGAGGAACCAGGAAGTAAACACTAGCTATACGGACCTCTAGGTTTGAAAGGAGAAAAAAAACGTGACTAAGACATTATTGATGGAGAGGAAGAGCTTATAGGAAATGTTACTTCCAAATGTTACTTTCATCCTGGGTATGAAATTAGAATGATTTAGGTTGACTTTACAGTAAATATCTTACTTAGAGCTCCTTTAATTACTTTTTTTATATTTAACAATAAGTAGCTTGAGGGATCATAAATGCATGACTCCATAATGCATAAATATGACCAAGTTGATTAAGTCTTTTCTTTTAGACACTTAAAATCTTTATTCATACAACATTGAAAAAAGTTAATAGTTAAATCAGGCAATGACTGCTCTCACCTCAATCAGGATTTTATCCCAAAGCGCTTTTTATTTGCTAAATAGGAAATCTTCCAACATCTTGGAATCTGGAGATCTTAAATGCTCATATTGCGGACCAGGGTGTGATCTAGAAATTGCTCCGTGTGCTTAAGAGGGATTGATTTTTATGTAAATAAGGCCCAACATAAATACCTTCAGACCACCGCTGTCTCCTCGGGTAATGTCACTCAGAGGGGTGAGGGAGATGCCCATGCTCTTTAAGAACTCCACCGGCTCCATGACGTTATCGTGGAGCGGTAGTTCAATTTCCCTGAGAAGAGTAATGAAAACACTCAGTTCCACATTAATGCAGCAGAGAGTCTAATGCAAAAAGTCAAACCTGATAGGTAGAGGGGTGAAGGCTCGGCCCACCCCGGTCAGGTACTTGTAGCCGTCCCGTATGGATTTGGCAAACGATGGGTTGTTGGGGAACAATGTCTCTGTGCTGGGGCAGGAGTGTGTAAATAGGTCCTCATCATGAGCAACAGCAGCATCCTCCTAAAGGCCAGCGAAATCAGGTAAGAAGAACTGCTGTACTATTTAATACTTAACGTATCAAAAAAAAAGGAACATTAGAATTTCAACAGGGTACCTCTAACAAATTATTCAAATTATTATTAGTCATTTTGTATCTTTTTTTATATATATAGAAAGGATATAAGTGACAGTTTAATATAAATGAGTTCAGCAATATATACACAGGTCCTGGTCATATAATTAGAATATCATGAAAAAGTAGGATTTTCTTCAGTAATTCCACTCAAAATGTAAAACTTGTATATTATTAATCAATTACATAGAGACTATATATATATATATATATATATATATTTTTTTTTTTTTTTTTTTATATGACCATCACCTGTATGTTACACAATAAAATGTCGTAATTATAAGATGTTTAATATCCTTACACTATGTGTGATTAGGGCATATAATCTTGTTCATGTTATAGAGCAAAAATGTGCAGATTGGGCTAAAGAAAGAGCTTTTACCGTGACGTTGGTCTGAACGGCTGCTTGAGTCGTGGAGAGAGAGACGGGCAGTAAGTGAGCCTCTGTGGTGAAGATGTAGTCGTCTATGTCAATTGGCAGCTGGCTCTTGTCCGAAAACAGCAGATAGAGGTATTTGAACATCTCTGCCAGAAAGAACGAGTCCATCCTGTACAAAAAGACAAAAACAATAACGTCAACACCAAACGATGATTTCCTGCTGCCCTCAAAGTTTGCCTCCGTTGGTCCCAAGCAGCACCTGTCCTCATGTGTCCCAGTCCGGACGTCCTGCACAGCAGCAAAACCACAAGGCACCCTGGCAAAGGCATTGAGCTTCTCCACTATGGATTGTCCCACTCTGAGGTAGTAAGGGTCACCAGTGGCCTGCACAGATCAAAAGCTATACTTAAACCCTTGCCAAAAGAAAGGAAAAAAACATGGAAGTCAAGCAATGCAGGATATAGGAGCACTTTTATTTGTTAGGGTATTTCACCTGGACTTTCTAGACTGCAATAATATTCAGTATAGTAAGAACTAACAACAGTTTAAGTTGGGATTTATAAAAGGGGCATCTATCTGGCTGCTAGCTGGCTGGATGGTCCATCTGGTAAAGATTTTAAACATTATGTCTTTTAAAAAAGTGCTTCATAATGATTATTCAGGCGTCAATATGCCACTAATATGTTTGTTAATTGGCAACTAGTTAGGGGTCAATATGTGAAAAGAAAGTGAGACCAAGCTAATCATTAAAACTGCTATGTTTTTGGTTTTAGGGATTTCATAATATGTAAAAAGTGTAAACAGATTTATTTGTATCCAACTGCATTTACATTTTCTTTTTACACGGCGTTTATTTGTATTCTGGTCTACTCCTTTTAAAAATGGATGTGAAATTAAGTATGTTGACTTTAGTGCAGCAATGTTGAGAATTGCTATTAACCTTTCAATGTCAGCAGTACATTTTGCTCGTTTCTTTCACGATTTGTTGGGATCTTTTCGTGTTCCTTTTAACCGTGCAAATACATCAAACTAGGGCTACAGAGTGGCACAGTTGCTAGCACTGTTGCCTTGAACCAAGACAGTTCCTGGGTTCAAATCCCAGCATGTTTGTTTGTTTGTTTCGGGGTTTCCACCTTATAGAGGTAGTAGGTGCTTTCTGCAAACTCTGGTCTCAGGAGGTGTTGGCCCCAATGAACTCGGAACTCCGTGGTAAAAGCCTGTGTGGAGATTAACCAAAGGAAGAAAACATAAAAGACAGTGACTGGGGACACTGATCGACAGATTCAGCCACAACAACAGAATATAGCTGCGTAATATCACTTATTAAAAAACACAAACTTTATAATTAGTAAGACATCCGTTATTCTTGTATATTATAAATGTGTATCCATTGCGCGATAAGACACAGAGCCAACAGGAGATGGAAATACTTTACCTCTGGAAGGAACTTGTGCTGCTTTGTGACTTGGTATAGCATCTCATGAGTTTCTATGGCTGGTTTCAGATCTCCTGTTAAAACCTATACAACATAAAATAAGTAAAAACTTTGTTTAGAATGAGCAGTCTGTCATCTACTGTTTACTAATTGGAACAAATGTGCTTAAGATCATTGATGCTTTGTTGTTGTATTGACATTTATTGGGTTTTAATTTCGTACAGTGTCCTTGAGTGTTATGAAAGCTGCTTTTCAAATATAAAAAAAATGCATTATTAACGTAGTAAAAACTAGGGTCTGTGATTTTTCCAGAAGTTTCCCCAAGTCCCTTTTTGAATAACTGCGCATGCGCACGACCGGCTTCCCTCGCTCTTCAGGGGGATCGCATCTTACAAATCTCCCAAATCCACTCTGGTCTTATTTCTTTCTACTGAGGCCTTCCTCTTCTTCTGATAAACATGAACGCGGGTCGCTTCATGCGACTCCCGGCCATGTGAGAGCATGGAGCTACAATGAACGGCTAACTGCTAAGCTAACTGCTAACCTAGCCGCTAACCTCACCAGATACATAGACACAAGAAGTGCGCATGCTAAGCTAGCAAGTTGAATCTTAGAAGGGAACGAGCAAGGACACTGGTGTTACAGGAGCGAGTTAGAATGATTGCCATGTGGACTAACCAATAGATAAAGTGATACTTCAGGGACAGAGGGGAGTGAAAGCAGGAGTAAAACTCATATCCATGCTTTCTGGACTGAGGGACATGGATTGGTTAGAGTTTTTACAGGCCTGCAGCTCCCACAGAACAAATTTTTAACCTCTTTTTTGTGAATACATGATGCATAAATTACTTTCAGGATGGCAGGACCATTTCACCCAGTATTACAAAAAGCGTTTCTGAACAGAATTACCAACTACAGCTTTAATGGAGCATTGTTTATTTTTAAATGGTGCACCTGACCTGTAATCCAGGGAAGAAAGCGAGCAGAGAATCCATCCAGCTGCGAACGCTCACGGTGGGATTGTGCATGTGTACGTTGAGCAGAAGAGGAGGCTGGCTGATGTACTTCATAATGGCGGTGTAGTGCTGTTACGGAGAAACGTCAAAGGAACTGCATTAAATATAAGTCGTTTACAGCATCCGGTGACAAGGTCTGTGCCAGTGTTGTAGGATGGGATGCAAAATAACTCACACCCCTTCAGCTTTTCCAAAATATCTTCCCACATTACAACCACAGGCTTCAATATAATGTTTTCTTTTTATGTGACTGTCTAACAAAGTAGCACATAATTGTGAAGTGAAAGGTAAATGTTAAATGGTTTTGAATAGAAATCAGAAAAGTGTGGCATGCATTTGTATTCAGGCACTATTTCGTCTTCAGGGTTTATGTCGACCAACTTTGCATACGAGGGACTGAGATTCCTTCATTTTCAGTGTTATCACAGATTGTTAATTGAATCGAGATCTGATCTTTGACTGCCGTCTCCTCTATCCCTTGCTGAAGTAAACCCACAGCAGGATGCAACCATCACCACGGTTCACAGCGGCAATGGCGTTCAGTGCGACGTGGAGCGTTAAGGTCCTAAAGACGTTGGGTTTTGCTTATAGTTTGTGGTCTTATGTGACCAGTGTGCCTCCTTCTACATGGTTAGTGTCCCGAAGGCGAGTAGCAACAAGACTTCTTATGGCTTTTTTTGCCGCTCATATATAAAGGCCAGATTTGTGTAGTGCGTAACTAACAGTTGATACAGTCACTATTTGGCAACATTTTGAAAACCCATCACTCATTTTTCCTCCCATTCACAATAATGCTTTACTGTGCTGTACTATGGCTTAAAACACATTAAATATGGCAGCTGCACAGGCGTTTGCTTAAAGGGTCGCTTACAACGTTGAACCTCTGTAGAAATGTATCGTCTCCTAAAAGAATGTAGGCCTTCATCAGATACTCGTAGTACGAGTCGATCCCTGCGCCGACTCCACTGTCTGCAGAAAAACGGGGCGTTAAATCAAAGCGATGTGGGATCAAGATTGCGCAACAATAGGAGGGACTGTGGGATTTATTAGGCTTAAGCAAATGTATACTTAAGCTAGAAGGATCTTACCTTTCCTGACCCATTCTCCGTTGTGGATGTTGATCACAGTTCCCACCAGGTCACTTCCTCTTTGTCTCCTGTCCCAGAGGACATCCAGGGCCTTCCTGGCATGCTCCTATGAAACATCAACCAGCAGCCATCTTTAATTTTCAATATAAGCCACACATCGCAGTAATTACACATATGCAGGCACACTAACGCACAAAAGCAAACATTAAGAGGACTCTGCAATTATGGGCTGGCGGTACCTCGAACACAGACTCTCCCGACAGTCTGCTGAGAGCAGCAAACTCCAGGATCATCGTCCCTGCGCAGGCTGTACATGTGTCAGATTCAGTGCCGGTGCGTGAGAGTGGGTTCAAGGTGCCGTACCGCAGATTCACCTGGTGAACAAAAGAAGGGGTCGCCACTTTATTCAGTTAAAATAAAATATATATATATATAAAAAATAATAGCTAGCACATGACATTTACAAAATTCCCAAACATTTTCTTTCGGTCAGAATTGTTTGTGTTCACTGAACTGTGCAGAACTAGCTTCCATACTGAGGGAGAAAGTCAAATTACCGTATTTTCTGGACTATAAGTCGCAGTTTTTTTTTTCATAGTTTGGCCCGGGGTTCGATTTATACTCTGGAGCGACTCATGTGTGAAATTATTACACATTTTTACCGGTATATCATTACACCTGTTATTTTCCCACCAAACCACAAGAGGGCGCTCTAGGCCTGTGTTGAATCAGACGTAAGCGACGTAGAAGCGGAAGTGCCGCATCTTCTACGTCCGGAGTTAACGGAGTTATTTGAAAGTGACACCGAGGATGAAGATTTCACTGGATTTTAGTTATTTGGAGTGACACGGGCGCTTTGGTTAACTTCTTCGCATGTTATTTATGCTATAGTTATCTGAATAGCTTTTAATATGTTATGTTAACATACCAGGCACATTCTCAGCTGTGTCATGTAGCGTAAGCTAACTGTACAATTATTCAGCCTGTTGTTGCCTCCGTTCTATTTTTTATTTAAAATTGTCTTTCAAGTTGACACGCCTGATCTGGATGTTGTATATTATCAAATAAATTTCTCCCAAAAATGCGACTTATACACCAGTGCGACTTATATATGTTTTTTTCCTTCTTTATTATGCATTTTATGGCTGGTGCGACTTGTACTTATAGTCCGGAAAATAGGGTACATTGATTTCCCTGACTCAGGCCAACTTAATATTTTAGAGAAATAATAATAATTTGCTCGTTTGATACTTAATTAGATCACATTTAGTAATTTCTGTTTATTTTTTTAGCCCTTTTGAACACCTAGGGTACAATAATGTCAGTTTTTACAGTTATGTGCTTTATCTCTTTATTCCTAAATCAAAGAACAGCCAACCTGTTGCACATAAAGTATAATCCAGCACCTGAGGCGTGTTGATTCTCTGTAAACTAATAACTGACAGCAAAAACGTTTAACTCAAAGCTGGATGTGCATCGACCAAAAAAAAGGGACAAAATGACATTTAAATTAGATTTAATGTGGAAAATCCATTGGACGCTTCAGTCAATCAAGGGATTTTAATAATATGCATTAATATTAATCACACAAATCCGCCCCTTGTGGGTACCTTAGGGTAGGGAAGGCCACTAGTGGTGTTGAAGGCAGGAAGCAGCCGATGGCCCAACTCTACGGCCATCTGGAGGAGCTCGCCGCGATACCACTGCATCCTCTCCCCGCGCTGCCTCAGCAGGTCGGCCATCACATGTCCCCCCAAAAGGCCGCTGGACACACGTTTTCAACACGATGAGCAACGTGGCGGGACACGTGCAGCACGTAAAGCGCGCACGGCAAGTCTGCGTTATACCCCAAAACTCTGATGTTGGTCTCGAACACGGACACCACCACGTCGTTGTCCAGGCGCACGTCGCTCACGGCCTTCTTCACCGCGTCCTCGAACTCGTCCAGCTTGTTCAACACCTGCACACACGGATGAAACGACTCAACTGTCAAAAGGAAGCAGGTGGTAAAACGCGCGACCGGATGAAAAGGAAGTACTTACCACTAAAGTATCTAGGGTGTCGATCAGCGTGAGGGAGAACCTACAGAAGATGTGGCAGAAATGTTACGACACGGTGGGTGAGAGGAGGTCATGTCACACTTCACTGATGATTACCTTTATTTTTATTTTTTTAAAGATCCACAACCTGTTTGAACTGGCAGAATATAACAATGCACTCCTTTTTGTACATACAGTGATTTACATTATTGTGAGTCCGTGATTTATTCCTTTAATGTTGATTTCATTCACACACGTTTTATCAGTGAGAATGCTATACAGCATTCTCAAAAAATTGAGGAAGTTGAAGAATTTGAAAAAATTTGAAGATTCTTCAATTTTGTTCAAATTCTTCAAATTCCTCAACTTTTTTCAAATTTTTCAGATTTTTTCAAATTTTGTTCAAATTCTTCAAATTTTTCAAATTCCTTCACATTTTTTCAAATTCTTCCATCAAATGTTTTGAATTCTTCAAATTCCTTCAGATTTTTCAAATTCTTCACATTCTTCTAATTCTTCATTTTTTTCAAATTCTTCAAATCTGATTTCAGTGTTTTTCAGCTACTTTTCTCTTCTGCATTGATATTCTGCATCTTCTGCTCAAATCATTCTGCAGATTAGCATTCTCACTCGCTGTTACGCAGGAACAGCTTTTTCTAGTTGTTTCAAAAGCACAGCAAGAAATCAGCAGGAATATCATCGATCCAGGGCTGGACGATATATATTAAAAAAAAAAGCATATCGATAAAATAGAAATCATATTGATCGATATCGATGATTATCAACAAATTCAAAACATATGTTTTAAGTGCAATGCTGGCCATTTTATGCTTTGCTTGGTGACCTATTTTAGATACAGAACACACAAACACTGAATTCAACCCTTTATTCAACCAACTTTTACCAAAACTGCAAGTTTTTAAAAAATGAAAAAGAACATGTGCCCTCTGAACTCTTTGAAGGGGGTGGAGCTTGGGGGCGGAGCTATCCTGTGTCTCTGTTTGTGATTGGTTGGGAGGATGTAATGACTAATTAACCTACATCATAGGCTAGAATGCAAAAGGAAGGAAAACTGTTATTCTATTGAACTTTTTACTGACCCTTTTTTTTCTATCATCAATATATGTCTATTGATCGATATATATTGTTATTGAATTATCGTCCAGCCCTATATCGACTAATTATTTATGTATATATATATATATATTTTTAACAGTAAAAAATATTAATTAAATAATGCTGTATTTTGATTTGAACCGTTTTCTTTTTCCTTTGGGATTGGTCCAAAATGGTATAGTAAATAATAAAGCGTTTAGACTGAGGTAAGACTCTGCAAATGAACTCTAAAGTCGACTGGCAGCACTGTCTTTAAATAAACCATTTAAACACATTTCAACCAGTCTGTTCGCTTCAGGGAGCCGTGAGTTTTCCCTCAAGCTTCCCAGGCATCAAATGCCAAACTGTGCTGCTCTTACTTCCCCAAGGAGTCGTCGATGTCCCCTCTGTTGGGTTCTTCTCCGCGCACTCTCCCTTTGCAGCTGAGAGGCATCAGCTCGTCTGCTGGATAGGCGTATTTCTGCAACAGCAACAGCTGCAATTAGGCTTGCCACAGCCATCACATAATCATTTCAGTCCTGCTATTTAAGCAATTTAACCATCTCCCTGCTACTTGTAAAAGGTGTTATTCGTTTGTATGCAATGAATGAAAGGAGACTCTTTGAGCCTTACATCCTGTTGAAAGACTCGAGGCTAATGGCAATTGATTTGGGAGTTGAAGCTAAGTTACCCCTACCATCACAATCAATCAAAAGAAGGGAAATCGTCTATTCTGAGGAGCAAGCAGGGAACGCCAACTCCACATTGGCTGCACGTGTATAAAAGCTGCAGAAAATGTGTTCAAGATCCAACTGACAGTCATATTTTTAGTCTCTTGCGGGGTTTTTTGCAAGTACCCGGTTCGATCCCAGTGCCTGCACTCTGGGTCCCTGAGCAAGACCCTTAACCCCAGATTGATCCCCGGGCGCCACACATGGCAGCCCACTGCTCCCCAAGGGTGATGGGTTAAAAGCAGAGAACAAATTTCGTTGTAATGTATGTTTCAATGACAATAAAGATGATATTACTATTAAACAACACAGCGTAATCTTGTGACTTTCTTCTCAGCCAAATAAACAAAGTTGTTTTTTTTTTTAGGTGCCAATAAACCACTCCTGAATTTTAACAAAAATGTATTTAAAAAGGTTTTTAGATAAGTTTGCAATTCCTATATCTAGTCAGGCTGTCTGGTAAATACATACATAAAAATGAAGGAAAGAAATGCAGGTTTGGAGTTTCTGCTGCCTTAAAACGAGTCAGCTTTTCCAGAAATGAGCTAAGTTAGGAAACATTCACCATGGAGAAATTGTACAGAAATACTTGGTGAAACAGTTGAACCACTTTATCATCTTGTTTTCAGTCGTGGTTTAGATTTTCCAACATCTTGTATCTGTGGACTGATCCTTAGAAGTTTCTGTAAAGCATTTGTCTTTGCAACTTGTAAAAAAAAAATCTTATGACCTGTCCAGGGTGTACCCTGCCGCACCAGCACCCCTCGCGACCCCACATGGGATAGACGTGTAAGAAAATGGATATATATATATATATTTATAACATTCTGACTTTCAATGTCAGGCCCAGTCTGGCTGTTATTGATGTTTTCCAGAAGCCCTGCATGCTGTGATTCTTTGGTCTGACAAACCCGATGCATGTCCACTCTTCATTAAACTAAGTGATCGTTTCAAAATCAGGTACTTTAACCGGATCCAGCTCGGTTGGTTTCTATCTCCACTAATAAAAAAAAAAAACTTCCGACTCAACAAAACTAAACAAAACAAACAAACAAAAAAACAAACAAAGAACTGGCAATTAAAAGAAAAACTTTAAATGTCCTTACCATGTAACTTCCATAGGCATGGTCGAACATTTCAAGAATTTGGTTTCTGTAAAACAAATCAGAGTTTAACATGAAACGAGCCGCCCTTTCCAGCTGATTCCAGCCATGCCACAGACAGAAGAACTGGCTTTGGGTCAGTTTTCACCTGATGTTGGTCTTCTCCTCTGGGCTCATGCTCTGGTTCTCTAAACAATCCACCCAGCTAAGAAGACCAGCGATCAGAAGCGTCTTCGTCAGCATCTCAGCGGCGAAAGAGAAGCCCAGCTTCCTCCAGGGTTTACCGCCAAGTCTCCTCATAGCTTCTCCCATAAGGCTCAGCTTTAATAGGAACAAACAAACTCCTCTCTTATCCAACACCCACGCTAATCAAACAGTCCAGCTGTGGCACAGCTGTCCTCTGTCAGACCCCAGCTCATCCTCTCTCGCTCTGGTTGAGAAATACCTCGGTTTTAGCTACCTCAAAATCTCCATTTTTTTCCCCCCTCCAGCTTTGTTGTCCGAAACTAATAGGAACACTGCATGAAAACAAAGCACTTCCGATCAAGTGTCTCCATGTAAACAAAAGAGGAAGGAAGAAAGAAGGGACTCCAATTGGAAGAATAGCGAAAAAAAAACTACCAAAATAGCCAACTAGCTAAAGAAAACACACATCTACCCAGATGTGGAAATACAAGGAAGCTATGAATAAACCACAGAAGTGAAATGAAATGAGACGGTGGCGATGTGGCTCCTCCAGCCTCCAGCTGTTGGGAGGCTCCCCGATGCTAGCCCGATGTCGCTAGCAATGCTATTTAGCTAGCGAACTAAAGCTTCTTGATAAAACGCGCGAACTGAGTTGGTACCGGGTTTTACCCGAGAACAGATATAACTACGTTTTCAGCTGGATGAAACGACTCAAAAGCAGGTACACAGCCGGGAACGCGAAGCTAAGAAGTCTGTTGGAGCTGTCAAACAACAGGCTACCCCGGCTGTGAAAGTGAACGACAAAAAAAAACCCTGATTGTTGTCTTTCAGGCAACCACAGTGCCGCGTAAGCGCGTAGTCAGTCCTTCGCTTTATTCATTTCCGCTCTTTCGGGCCACTATTCTTCAAAATATTATCCCTATTTTTACTTTATTTGTCAAATTAAAGCGAAATGTACGTTTGAAGCTTGTCCACGACACAACAAGCGTCCTTTAAAAGTACAGAAATTGTCCTTCAGACTGAGCTCAGGGTAAAAAAGGTAACCACACGCACAGGCAGTGGGTTCGCCTCATCTGTCATTCGCGACGGAATCAGTTTCCCGGACGAGGGGCGGAAGCACAGTTTCACTTGTGTGACCGATACGTAACTTAACCGTTATTAACGTAACATTTATTTATTTATTTATTTATTTATTATATATTAAAAAAAACATATGAAGTCCCTGCCCTAAATGAAAACGAGTCAATGATATAGTCCATGTCCTGGGTGTGATCTCCCATGTTTTGTGTTTTAATTGTGCAGATTTACGCTAACAGGAGTTAATGACGTAACAAACTTAAATCGCCCCAGACAGGTCGTCTCTCGACCTCTTTCCCCTCCCACGCCGCCTCGTCATTCCCGAGTGATCCGCCGTCTAAATGCACCACGTCCCGCGTCAGCTGACGTTTTACAAAAGCTCTTTTTAGTGCATCTGTACTGCAGAACTCAGTCTGTTGATGTTACTAAATTAAAATAAAAATGTCCACAGTGCGTTGCACGCTGGAATCCGATGGACATTTTGAGTGATAACTTCCCTTTTTTTTATTTTACTTTACTAAACGATCCAGTCTGCTGTGCCAAGACTTAGCCACAAGATGTCACCATTGAGCAATTGTTCTCGCTCATCTTTGCACACGTTTGGGTCGTGTTTGAGTTCTTTATAACACGGGAATTACATCTGAGATTCAGAAATAGTGTGTCATTGCAACGATCAAATTGGTTTCAAGAGCTTAACGTGGAATTAGCCCAGCCCTAAAACGTTTATGGATGTGAGTCAGACAGAGGAAGGAAATGTAGAAACAACATGAGATGTGAGTTTGCTTGATCTTATCTGTGGGATTTCAACACTTTACAAGATGTGAACATTTCAAACTCTGCTGTAAGAAGTACAACTTGGTTTAAATTATTACAAATCTCAAAAATAGGTGGTGAAAATTAGCGGGTAATAGAAGTATTCGTGTGTCATCATAAGAGTGGCTATAAAGCAGTTTTTAATATGGTCTAAATCACCAGCCAACTGCACTGCATTCTATAGTCATGATCTATATTGTCTGGATTTATTTTTCAACATAACAGCAACGTAGCTTTTGTTCAAAATTTACACACGCAAAATCTGTAGGGAATGTTGCTTCTAATATAGATATTTTATTGTATTAAGTGCGTTTCTGAGACACCATCCGGTGTGAGGAGGAGTTTAATGATTCAGCCAATAACGGGTGTTCCCCTTTCCCTGCTTCTCAGAAAGGTGTGGTAAGCTTGTGCTCACAGAAAAATCCACTTTCTACCCGCTTATCTCTCAAATCAGGTAAGAAAAACGCATGCAGTTCTTTGATTTCTATCTCGGACACAGGCTCTTATACGCTTAAGTGTTTCATGTTTGGGTTTGTTACGCTTTGCTGCTCCGGAAACACTTTTTTCCCCCTTGTATGGAGTCATCGACAGGACAGTTTACGTTGTGCAGTGCTCTTCTTGTACACGCGTTTCTGGAAAAAAATACAAATCAGTAGAAGAGATCAACTGAACAAAGTTTACATAAAGAAAACCAGGAACATCAGGCCAGACCGTAGCAGAGAAAAAAAGGGGTGTGGTGGAGGGAAATATTGATACTTGATACATTCCTCTTTCTAAGTTTAAACGTTTTCCTCTACAGCCTCAACAATGTCTGTTTGGGTGAGTTGTTCAATGTCTTTATTAGTTTAATTTGATGTTGGGTGCAAAAAAGGGGTAAAATATTTATATATATATTTTAAAAAATGCAATATCTATGTGTAAATGTGGTGCAGGATGACCTGGACCTGCTCTTGGACTCCCCCTCCTCACTAACTACAACTGTAAGTTGAACCAGAATCTATCTATCTATCTATCTATCTATCTATCTATCTATCTATATATATATATATATATATATATATATATATATATATATATATATATATATATATATAAGGTGTGCATTTCAATGCTCTCCACATATGTGGTTTTGTATGGTCTCTTTAGTATGCAACTCTTTTATGAGAGAATGAGTTGATACACAGACACAACATTGATACAGAACTTTTTATTTATCTATGCTCTTTTATGATCCATCATTACTTATTTCTAATTATTTATTTTTGAATTGGTCTTTTCCAGTCAAATGCCAGAGGAACTGTGAAGGACCAGGCCAGCTTTAAGGCGGAAGAAGACGTTGCTGCTCTGAGGAAAGCCATAGAAGGCCTTGGTGAGCAAATAAATGACCCTTATCAGCTCTTTTTATGATTATCCTGGGCTACATAGATCAATAAAAGATGTAAAACAACCCCAGTAATAATTCAGAAAGTATGCGCATGCTCCATTTAAAGGTGACCTGATATAAAGGTGAAATAATTATTCTATAGTTTCTGTATGAGGATGCAAAAGGTGCAATGTAATATTTTCCTTCTAATCGTCGCAGGTACAACAGAAAAAACACTGATTGAGGTGCTGACCAAGAGAAGTAATGCCCAGCGTCAGCTTATCGCCACGGCTTATCAGAAAGCCACCGGAAGGGTACATGAATTACCTCTGAAAAGTATTCACGCCCCGTGTACTTTATTGTTCGCTGTTGTTATTGTTTATGTGTGATAGATCAATACAAATTAGTGCGTAGATGCGAAGCGGGAGGAGAGGAGGGGAAAGATGCTTCAACATGTTTAAAAATTAAAATATGAAAAGGGAGATGTGCATTTGTACTCTGCAACCTGAGTCGATACATTTTAAAACCATTTGACGGCTGCATGTCCTTTCTGTTTTTGTCTCTAGCAGCATTTGCACATGCAAAGACTGAAAGCTTTGCCCCTTTCTCTTTGTAGAATATCTCAAGCTCAGTCGGATCAGATCCCTGAATCCATGGATATGCTTTGATCTAAACCATTCGATTGTAGCTCTGGATGGGGGATTAAGTTTGTTGTTCTGCTGGAAAGTGACTTGTGGGTCTTCCAAAGTTTCTCTATATTTACTTCCTATCAACTCTGAACACCTTCTCACTCCACCATGAAGAAAAGAATCCCCATAATAGAATAACCTTGCTTGCAAGATGAATTGTCGCGGTATTTGTGGGTTTTCAAACACACAAAAACCCATCTTATACCGCTCCTGCTTCAACCGTTTGTATCCGAACCAAAAATCATGTGGCAGTATTGTGGTTTAAGGCGGGACATACCAGTGAGACGAAAGAAAGAGCGGCTGAACCCACAGCCGAACTAACATAAACACGGCAGCGCCGGAAGATGCAAGCATAGATGCTGCTGCCTTAGATAGGACATTTTTTGACCAATCTGTATAATCTGATTGAATTTGACTTTGGAAAGTGCCTTGAGATTACACGTTTCATGAATTGGCGCTATATAAATAAAATTTTATTGAATTGAAATTGAATTGCTGTCATATCTGTTGTGTAAGAATCCATGATTTCCTCTCTGAAAGAAAAACAGCAAGAAGTGACCTGACGAGCTTAGCTTGTTGTGGTTTCTCATGACATCTGCTGCTTTCCTTTTTAATTTGATACTGTGATTGGCTAAAACCAACCTCTGGTAGGCGGGCACTAGGCGTCGCTTCGCCCAATCAGCTCAGAGAGTTCTGCTGAATGTCCTTCCTTTCCCCAAACAGATTAGATGGGAGCAGTCCCAGAATGATAATGTGAAGAACATAGAGTGCTACACTTTATCAATCTGGCTGGCCAGGTTAATAGTACAGTGAAGTCACCACCATGTTTCACAGTTGACATTGTGTTTTCAAAGAAATGCATGCAAAGTTTATTTTTATTTTATTTCTAAACTGGAAGAAAATAATCCTCCCACTTCATAAATATGCACCCGTGTCAGTGTGTCCCATAAAATCCCTATAGGATGGATGTAGGTTCGTGGCTGTAATGTGACAAATTCACGAGAACGTTAACCGTCTTCTTGTGGACAAACACGACCCAAAGTGTCTTATGTCCCTCCATTAGACATTGGTGGCCGACCTGGAGGGCGACACTCACGGAGACTTCGAGGACTTGTTGGTGGCTTTGGTAACGCCTCCTGCCGTCTACGACTGTCATGAAGTCATGAAAGCTATGAAGGTGAGATTGATGAATAAAATGCAAAGAGGCAGATGTCTGCTTATAGAATTTGATGCACCAGTTTGTATATTTAACTGATATTTATTTTACAGCCAGCTTCCAAAATGTGCGTTTAGTTCTGATTTTCAACCATTATAAGAACAATTTTCAGGCGTCACATGGAAAAAGTTGTGTTCATGCTGGTATTCCTTATGATTTATTGTATTTTTGGGTCAAAACAGCACTTAAGTTATATTTATTAATTAAGGCTTTATTGTAACTAATAAGATTACTGATTCTTCTCACATCCAGGGTCCAGGGACCACTGAGAGCACTCTGACAGAAATCTTTGCTTCCAGATCCAACAAACAGATTAAAGCCTTGTCTGATGTGTACCTCAAAGGTAGGTCACTCAAAAGCAGGTGACTTTTACAGCGTACATCAGCACTGAAACAGCTAGAAACTAGCTAATAGCCTGTTTATGCTGCTAAACTATTGTGAAATCCAGCAGACTGTGCCGTTTCGTTCCAGAAACCGGAAGATTGATAGGTCATGATCTGAAGTCGGAGGTATCTGGGGATTACGGCAAAGCGCTGCTCATCTTGGCTGAGGTACTCTACATTAAACTGAAAGCATGCTGTGATGCGGCACTCCCGACAGCAGCAGCACATTTATTCAGTGGGCGGGTCTATCAACATTCCCAAGATAGCCTAAGAATGTACTTCTATCCAAACAGTCTACGTGCTGAATACTTAGAAAGCCTGGATTTATAATCTAAAGCGGCTGTTGAAAACTAGCCTCGTGCAAGATAGATTAATTCAGTAATCAGAAGGTTAAATTCAGAGAAAATGTTTCCACTTATATTTGTGGATGTACTTGAAGTATTCTAAGGTTCGTTGTTGGGTTATAACGGTTATCTAAACTGTTGAGTTGTGTGAGTCTATAAAACACATTTCTGAGAAATGGCCAAACGTCTTTATGGAGTCAACAATATGCCGTGCTGATTTGTCCACTTTTACAGGGAAAGAGAGACGAGACCACCAATGTGGACACAGAAAAAGCTAAAGCAGACGCTAAGGTACTTTTTTCAGTTTCAAAAAAACAAACAGTATTCTTTAACACAGTTTTAAGGCAGTTTTTAAACTTTCGTGATTTCACCGACATTTACGCAGCAACAAAGCCTGCGAACCCTAAATGGCCGTGCTTGTCCCCCTGTAGGCGTTGTACGAGGCGGGAGAAAAGAAGTGGGGAACCGACGAGGCCAAGTTTATCGACATCCTGTGCCACAGGAGTATTCCTCAGCTTCGACAAAGTGAGTTTACCTCTTATTTCTGTCCCAGTGAAACGCTTATATACTAATATTGGGCTGGAATGTTAATAATGGTGTTGGGCAACTGATTATAATTTTAACCATTCCTTTTTTCAAAATGAAAAAGAATAGGTTGGACGATCCTGTCGTTTATTTGTCCCTCAGCCGTGAAATTCCCAGTGGATCAGCCACAAACTGAAATACAAATAAACACCAAATATCAACTAAAGCCGGGGTTCCTGCCACTCTCCCAAGGGTGTCCCGACACCCACTATGAGCTCCTCACCTGATCTCCAGAAGAAGCTCATTTCCGCCACTCGCATCTGGGATCTCCTTCTTTCACTTCTGATCCATACCTCTTGACCATAGGTGAGGGTCAGAACATTGAAGGACCCGTAAATCAAGAGCTTTGCTTTTTGGCTCGGATTTCTGCCCAACAGCCCGGAGCAGCGCCCGCTTTACTGCGGATGCAGCCCCAACCCGTCTGTCCATCTCCCGTTCCATCACCATCACTCATAAACAAGACACCAAGATATTTAAACTCCTTCGCTTGAGGCAGAGATTGACCCCCCAACTCCCAACCAGAGGAGGCAGTCCGCCATTTCCTGTCAGACCTAGAAGAGCTTTCTATATTTAAGAAACTTTAAATCTAACACTTATGACCACCAAAGACTGCAAAAATGATATATCCCCATCTGGCCTCGAACGCCCCAGGATCGCCAGAATGAGCTGGAGGATGTCTCTTTGGTAGAGGGATGTCTGAGTTTTCCTCTCGCCCCCGTGAGCCGATATGGGATAAGTGGAAGCATAGATATGTAAACACAATATATGTAGCGTTACAAAATATGTTTAATGTATGAAAGCCTACAGAGTTATTACACTGGAATGAGCAAAATGTCAGGAAACAATCATTCAACCAGGGGCGGTTCTAGACAGGGGCCAACAGGGGCCTGTGCCCCTGTAGAACTGTTCCTGGCCCCCCTGCTAAATTTGGTCTAGAACCACCACTGCCTTCAACGGCCGTTGTAATGGCATTAGCGACACCAAATGAATCTTCTAAATCTCTTCACCAACCACGGTCCTTGGTTCTGCTTTGTTTTGTCATTTCAGCTCTGATTGAGTACAAGAATATCAGCAAGAAGACCCTGCAGGAAAGCATCGAGAGCGAGATGTCTGGGGATTTGGAGAAACTCCTGGTTGCTGTTGGTAGGAGAACGTTTTTTTTTTTTTTTTTTTTACAGCGGAAACACGTCATCTACCGGGGCCTCTGAATATTAACCGTAACCTATTCTTCTTCTAGTAAAGTGTGTCAAGAATGTCCCTGCATACTTCGCTGAGAGGCTGTTCAAGGCCATGAAGGTAAAAATCATTACTTTATCTAGAAAGCCTGGGTACTTTGATTACCCTCGTTTTGTGCCAGACCAGCCTGTTCTCATTGGCTGCTGGTGTGGAAAGGAATGTTAAGCCATGCTTTCTGGCTGCTGCTGCTGCTGCTTCAGCGTCAGCACGTTGGCTGCAATCTAAAGCGGGGAACAGAAGAGCAGTGAAACTGCACGTATAAAGCAAAGCTATCGCTAAGGAAGTTCAGGGGGCAGAAAAGACAACAGCATTTATCCTAAAAAATAACTTTACATTTAATGCTTGTTTCAGGGAGCAGGAACCACAGAGAGCACGCTGACGAGGATCATGGTCAGTCGCTCCGAGATCGATTTAATGGATATCAAGGCAGAATACAAGAAGCTGTTTGGATACACCCTCCACAGCCAGTTGGAGGTCGGTGCTCCTCCTGGATTCAGCTTAATCGTTAAAAACAAGCCCAGCAGCTTCAAACTCTGGCTTCTTGAATTATTTTATTTCTAACTGTGGTTCAATTCAGTCATTTCATGTTTTCTCTCCATCTCTCTTACTTCACATAGTCTGAAGTGTCGGGTAATTATGGCGAAACCCTCAAGCAGCTGTGTGGCCAAGATGGCTGACTTCCCCAAGAAACCGTCCTCAGATTACAAGCCGGAGCAGAAGAGATGATCAGTAACCATCTGAAGACCTAAGAACTGATCCTTTCCACTGATCTCAACCCAAATTAATGGAAATCATCAAGAAATTCTTTAAAATACTGAATTACATGTGCTTAACATTCCTAAGTCTACTTTGTGTGATGTGTGTACTGTATTGATACTGTACGGTGGTAAATTTTTACAAGAGCCTTCTTCCCACATTAGGAAAACGCTACCGTCATAACTTTGTTTGTAGAAACAAAATTAATCTATTAAAGTGTTTGGACTGGAAAAAACACAAATGCACAACAACATTTTAATCTAGAAAAAAAAGGTTTTATTTAATAGTTTTGCTTAAATTACTATAGCCGACCCCGACACATGTCATCAGAACTTTATCGCCACCTTTCCGTTCATCTTCTAAAGGTTTCTGGACTTCGATCTTGAACATAACCTGGAAGAAATCTCTTATGTGCCTCAGGAACTCGATCCTGAAGAGAGAGAAAAAAAAGACGCGGCATAAAGAACAGCATCTTTGGAGGCTGCTGTTACTAAGGGTGGCGAAAATCATCATCCCTTACATTTCCTGTGTAGTACATATGACTTTAAAAAGCTAAAATCTAAAAGAAGTATAACAGAGACTAAAAAATATCCCCTCCCTGATCGGTTCTCAACATTACCTGAGTGGGACGGAGTGTTTTGCGATGGCACTGCCAATCTTCAGTTATCATAGTACTGTACTTGAGAGGAACACAGCACCGGTACCATGATAGCTGAAAATGGACAGTTCATAGTTCGCTCCAAGTTCTGTTTAAACTCTACTTTCACTCATCCTCTCATTTAAATTATTTTCATGATCTATGCGAATTCAAACTTTATCTTAAAGCACAACACACTAAATGCTTCACACATCACTCTTAAAATATCAAAAACAGATTTGTTACAAAACAAAAGAGGTTTAATAATAGTGTCCTGAAACCTTTTCCCCCCATTTAGTCACATTACAACCACAAACTTTAATGTATTTTACTGGGAATATATGAGACAGACCAACATCAACCACCCTTTTGTAGTTTAATGTTAGCTGTGCTCTGAAGGCCTCAGGGGTTTAATGAAGAGCATTAGTTAACAGATAAATAACTTTTTAATCCATCATGTAAAAATCAAAAGGGTGGCAGAACTGCACACCTATCAGGACAACATGGATCTTCACAAAAGAAGGCATTCTTATCAAATGAGACCAAACCTGAGCTTTTTTGCATATATGCAAAACGTGTGACGTAACACTAAAGCTGCACATCATGCTGCATACACCGTTCTCACTGACGAGCGCGATGGTGACGACGACATGCCGTAAGGATAATTTTTCTCAGTAGATACAGCCACGATGATCAGCGTTACGGGGAAGATGGATGGAGCTAAGTACAGAGAAATTCTCCCAGAAAACCAATTAGAAGATGCTTATTACTGGAGAAGAGCAGAGGTTCACCTTCCAGCAGGACGACGACTAAAAATAGAGCCAGAGCTATGATGAAACCGTCTGTTTATAAGTCAGAACGGCCTAGTCAAAGTTCAAACCTAAATCTGTACCAACTGAACTGAAATAGGACTTTAAGACAGATTTTGCAAACATAAATTAGACATTTCAGTTTCTAGATGTGTAAAGCTGGTAGACGTGCTGTTACAACTCCTATTAAAAAAGGTACATTTGGATTTGAATGCATTGCTTTGTGTTCATCTATAACAAATAACACCAA
This sequence comes from Fundulus heteroclitus, assembly GCF_011125445.2. Lineage (NCBI taxonomy): Eukaryota > Metazoa > Chordata > Actinopteri > Cyprinodontiformes > Fundulidae > Fundulus > Fundulus heteroclitus. The sequence goes on from NC_046368.1 coordinate 25,973, forward strand.
GAAAATACATTAAAGCTTGTTGTAATGTAGTCCCCAGTCCCAAATACATGTGTTTGACTTGAAATCGTTTTTTAGAAAGCCCCTTTCAACTGTGCACAGGCATACTTTGCAAGTTTCCCCAATTATTAAAACAAACCACGGCTGTAGTTCAGTTGATGAGCTCAAACATTTAGAAAATAACAGGCTGACACGTGATAAACATCTAAACAAAAGCACAACTCTGAATTATGCTGAGCGGACCTACCAGATCTAGTAGAAGAGTAACTACCTGCGGGCCTGAATTTTTGTTTTTTTTTTCTCCCTCACGGTAGGAGGGTCAGAAAGTACTGGATGACGGCTGCTTACGTGTATGGTGAGAGGGGTCCGAGCAGAACCTTTGACACGTCCTGTTGGCCAAGGGTCATCAAGAGCAGCGCCAGGCTCTGATTGGACGAATCCACACAGCCGCCCTACAGTGAGAAAAAAAACAACCATTTTTTTTAGCAGTGAAAAACAACAAAAAAGTGCGTCATTGTGAGGTGGGGGTGTTTAGAAAGAAGTAAACCCTTTAACAAGTCTGAGTTTAAAGACGAACCGTTGGTCAACAGCTCGTCGTTTTCAGGCACAGCATTCTGGGCTCTGTCTTAGATGTGTAATTTTCCACTGAATCTCCCACTCTCTGCCTGACGCTCCACGTGTGTCGCACACATGAGACTTTTGGGAGACAGAGGATCCACTCAAGTTAACACATGCCACGGCGATTACTCAACGCGGGCTATGAGAAAATTCCCAATGCTCGAGAAGAGGGTCGCGCACAAGCGGACACACCCAGACTCGTCTTGCTACCGTCGCCCAGATGCAGAGTTGCGGCGTTAGCGTAGCGGCAAACTTCTTGGTGCGCCGTTTCTTCTAAAAGAACTTGCTTGGCTCCCGTCATTTCAGCCCAGTGGCGTCGTGACAGCTCGTCAGCAGAATTATGATTCAATTATGCGATCGCAACACAGGAAACATTGTAGAAGGATGACAACACGGTTTATATTGTTGACGGGGGCCAAAGTTTAACTGGATTCCTCAGCAAGCTTGAAAACATGTGCCCCTGCTTTACTTCCATCATTTCTAACAGAGTCAGTTCCTATGTTTCATCCTCTTTTACTGTAAATTTGAACCTTTTTCATCATTATTAGTCTCCCTTTATCTCCTCAAAACTGCATAAAAAGCCAATAAAGTAATGAATTTTATGATAAAAATTAACTGATAGCTTACCTTTTTTCTCTTGGAACAAAACTACACAAGTCATTCCTGAGAAAGCTGTCAATTTCCACTGAACCGCAGAGCAAACTAAAAGACAACAATTTAATTTATCACTGCAACTTTCACACCCTGCCTGTTTTTAGGATATCCCAGGAGGCCGACAGCCTCTAGCAAGCAACTCATGGAAAAGTCCCATAAATCCTCAGAGCGACATGTGATGCATTTCCTCAGCAGAAAGACCTAAACTCTTCAGCACTTAAATGTAGAGAGCAAAACAATCTGGTTATCAGCCAAATATTCATACAGACATTCGTTACACCCGTAAACCTGCTGCCATCAGGCCTGGTTTTAATATTTTATTGGTGAGCAGAAATGACTGCAACAGGTTTAAAAGCCAAAAGTGTTTGCTAATCCCAATTGCCATATTAGGAATTTATATTAGGCTTGAATAACGCATAAAAGCTAAGCAGACAGAGATTGTGCCGAGTAATAAACGACCGCATCTAAAACAATAGTAGAGTGGAGATGTAACAGAGTGCAACACTTACATCGGCTCCTGTTTGAGTGTTGACGCTGCTTTGGAAAACAAGTTGTCCGCGGCGTTTGGACGGTCCACTAGTAGCCGACTGTACTGATTAACCATAAAACAAACAGAAACACGTAGCGCACCCATGCATGCCCCTAAATACAAACCCTGAAAACGCTCCTTAAATTTCAAAACTGACTTTCCCAATGCAAGAATCTCACCAAGTGTTACTGAGATGGGCCTCTCTGCTCATACAGTCGCTCCTTTCCCTCGCAAACTTTGTGGATGTAACGATAAAATAATCAAAATGTAAAGTTTATCTCTCGTCCAGGAGCTTTAGGTTTTTCCAACACTGAAGCATTTCTGAGCGTACCGCTCTGGAAGGCAGCAAAGAGGAACTCTGGTTTGCTCTGCACCGTCTACAGCGAGTTAAGAGGACGCATCAACAATATTCCTCTTTCAGAGATAATCAGCGCTACCCTGACCAACTAACTGGACTCACATGGCTCCGATGAGAGAGGCCTGAGTCCTGCAGCCGTAAGGGGGGGAGGGGGGGGGGAGACGCTGAAGACACAGACTCTTGTTGTAGATGCTCTGTGGAAGCTGCCGGTTTTCCCCCACCGTCACCAACCATGGCGATCTGTGGGTATGTCCAGTTACCCAGCAGGTTATCTCGGTTTGTGGTCAATGCAGCACAAATACGCAGGTGGAAAGACAAACACATTTCTTCCTACTTTTTTTTTAATCCCTGGTTGAGATTTCCAGACTTTCCGAGCCCGTTTGAACAAACGTGGTCCAGCTCACAAACAGCTGTGGCACTTCTCCCATAAATAAAAACCTCTGATGGGGTTGAATTAACGGTGTAAAAACCTACGGTGAAAACTTTGAAACTGATAAATGCTATAATGCAATAATCAGTTTATTTAATCTTTATTTATACAGGTTGTCTCATTAAGATCCAAGATCTTAATTACAAAAGAGACATTTAATAGTTCAAAATTATTTGATCTCCATGTTGCAATAACAACAACAACAAAAAATCTTTAGACACCTTTTACCTAATTAACTAACTTTGACCTTTAAATAGAGAAAACAGGTAAATATTAGAAATTAAGGCTGGACGATTTGGAACAAAAATAATATTTATCTCCATATGACGCCTGAATCTCTGAATCAAAGATTTATCCCAAATGTCTCACACGCACATTTTTTAACAAACGGCTGTAGACAAATCTGAGAAACGGCTGAAAAATAACCAACTGGGATAGATAAAAGTATAATTATAACGCAACATAGACCATCTCGATATAAATGATATAGTCTCATCTTACATCTAATTTTTTTTTAAAAATCTACATTTTTTTTAACATCTCAATTTATCGCCCAACCCTAATTTCTTTTAATTCAAATTTACCATTTTTAAAGATTGAATTTTTTGAAAAATCTGAATACTATTTTGCTAGTGTGGGCTTCCATGAAGAGAATAGCATGCAATGTGAAAATATATTGTCAAAATATTGTAAATCAGAAACTGTTTTACCATAAGAAGAGGCACTTTAATTTATCCATTAACTTTTTTTAAGTTAGTTTGAAGTTACACAAGTGAAGGGAAGCATATTCTTAGCTCATTGTGTAAAACCACCAGCAACAAACATTTAGTTATATTTTCATTGTTTACAACAACAGGACCGCCATCTTGTTGTACCAGCATGTGTCACAGCTTGTATTTAGCTGCACTTTGAACTCAGATCAACTTCCAGACCAAATGTTTTACATTAAAGCAACTTTTTAAAATAACTTCTTTTTGTGAAACAAAATGGAGGAAAAAAATGGATAATACATTATTCAGATTTGGTATAATAAAATCTAAGATTTAATTTTAAGACGTTTTACCCAGCCCTAATAGAAATACAAACATTTCCCAATTCTGGTTACCCACATCATCAGGCATTAAATTATGACCACTGAGACGCAAAGGCAATAACACAGATTCTCTTCTTTGTAGCACCAATTAGTAGGTTGAATATATCATTAAGAAGAAAGTGATAATTTTATCCTTAAATCTGATACATTAAAGCTATAGCTTTTTGTTACACTGGGTACAATCCAGGTCCTTCCATCCTAAAAGTAGTAAATACATGATGTATTCACAAAAAGGAGGTTAAAAAAAATCATTCATTGTGGTAGCTGCAGGCCTGTAAAAACTCTAACCAATCTCTGCTGTTCGGTCCAAAGGGCATGGATCAGAGTTTTGTTCCTGCTCTCACCCCCCTCTGTCCCTCACCTTATCTATTGGTTGTTCCACATACCGTCATTCTGACGCGCTCACATAGCGCAAGTGTCCGCGCTCTTTCCCTCCAAGTTTCCGCTTGCTGGCTGCTCAAACACTTCTAGTGTTTAGGTATCCGGTTAGCTTAGCCGTTAGCTTGGGTGTTAGCTGTTCATTGTAGCTCCGCTGCTCTCACCATATACTTTGAACATGACTGAGAGTCGCAAGAAGCAAACCGCATACAAGCTTATCAGAAGAGGAAGGCCTCAACAGAAAGAAATAAGACCAGAGTGGATTTGGGAGATGTTTTTCACACAATCCCGCTGAGGAGCAGAAGAGCAGGTAAGAAAGTCTTGTGCATGTGCAGTTATTCAAAAAGGGACTTGGGGAAACTTCCGGAAACAAATCACACACACTCTAGCTTTAATAGGAAGCACAATAGACAAGAGTAAAGATTTGGGTGAATCAGGCCAACTTGTGATGGCTAGATAACTGGAACTGATTATCTCCAAGGGTTGCTTATTTTGGGCTATTGTAGCTGAAATTGCTAAAGCAATTAATGCTCCTATAGACAGAAACCAATAAGAAGACACAGGAGAGTGCAATTTGTTGCTTATGGGGCTGCATAGCCACAGTCCAGTCATAGTGTCCATGCTATTCCTACTCCACCACCAATAATACGATAGCATCAAACTGGACAACGGAGGAATAAAAGAAGCGTCGCTTACCAGGAGAACGTATCGCATCAGCGGTGAAGGCTTGTGGAGAAAGTGCAGTGCTTTGGACAACATTGTGCTGGGAAACCTTATGTTCAGCCGACGCATATTAGGGCTACATGTACTAACTAATCTACACCACTTTTTTTTTTTTTACAGAAACAGTATTTCCTGCCGTGGCCTCATGGAACAGGACAATGCAGCCTGGTTCAATACAAACGTGGTTTCGGAACGATTTCAGTAGAAGGAGCTTGAGATAATGACAATCTCGAAATCCAAGCGAGTATCTGTAGGATGTACTCAACAGACAAGTTCGATCCAAGGAGGATCCGCCTTGCAAGTTGGGAGATCTGCTACCAGCATCTTTTTTTTATTTTACAGATACTACAACTTCAGTGATCTAGGTTAGCCCAAACCTCAACATGTCGATGGTGTTTTGGCAGCAAAAAATGAGCACCACACTATTAGACAGGTGGTGATTATGTTTTGCTTGACTGGTGAAAAAGCTAGGTAACAGGGCGTGCTCTGATGGCGCAGAGGAAGTGAACACAACCCATACACGGAGGCCTTAGTCCTCGACGCGGCTGACCCAGGTTTGATTCCATCATGGAGATGGATGAAAATCTATTTGATGCACCCAAACAACCGACAGGAACCGTAACGGACAGAATGTGACCGTCTCTCTCTGCATCATCGGCAAATTGTCCCCGTCTTAATCTGAATTTCCTTTATATTGTACAGACTCAACCTTCTTCTGCATGTAAGGACATTTAGCAAATTTACCAACACAATGAAGAGCCACAGATGCTGGGAAACAGTTTCTCAGCTGATCTGCAGACAAGTCATTACAGGAGAATGTGGGTAAACAAAGGCAGCGAGTGCCGTTGCACGAAGGGACTCTAATGTGTTCAGCTCATGTATGTCTGGTATCTCCAGATCAATTCTGGTTTCATTTGTCCCAGAAAGAGAGGTGCCGTATACAGTGTTAAGTAGAAGTCAGACGGCCAGCAGAGTTTAAGGATAGTTTCAGTATCGCAGGCTAGAAGAGCATCAATAAGAAGTTTTAAAATGTCTCTTGCTAAAGTCTGCTATTTAATTGTAGTAATATGTTCTTTTTTTTTTTACAGATTTTACAGATAAAAAGCATAGTTTTAGAGGTTCTCTATATAGAGAAGGTATAATCCATCCTTATTTGTCCCGTTTGGACAAATAATAATCTGTGCCGTTTATCATTTGTCCCGTTTGGACAAATAAGCAACTAATTAAATTAGCTGACTTGTTTGGATCCCAGTCTGCAATAATAAAAATCCTTAACTCAGTAAGTCTTCAAAAAAAAAAAAAAAAAAAAAAAAAAAAAAAACCAGCAACATTTTTAAATCTCTCTTAGTTACAGACAAAAATCAGAGTTTTAGAGGTTCTCTATATAGAGAAGGTATAATCCATCCTTATTTGTCCCGTTTGGACAAATTAGCAATCTAATAAATTTAAACAACTTATTAGCGAGTTTGTTCATGATAAAAACCTACATACCAAATATAAGCTGATTTGTTTGGATCCCAGTCTGAAATAATAAAAATCCTTAACTCAGTAAGTCTCCGAATCTGGAATATGATACCGACTGAACAGTAAGTCCATCCGAACCCATTCTAAACTTTATATCTATGCAGGGTTGGACAAACAAGTATGTAGATTGTTTTTATCATAAACGTTGGTAATTTGGGGATTTGGCCTAACAAAGCTGGGGGTTTTCCAACAATATACAATACTGCTCAAACGTTTTGGGGGTCCCTTAGGCACAACTTTGTTCATTTAAAACAACATTGAATCAAACAGAAATACAGTCCAGGCATTGGAGCAGCTTAACCGTGTGCTGCGCAGGAAGCCCCCATCAAACCAATCAAACCTGTGGGAGGTGCTTCAGGAAGCATGGGCTGACATTTCCTCACATTACCTCAACAAACTGACAGCTGGAGTGCCAAACGGCTATAATTGCGGCAAATGGAGTAGTATTTGATGAAAGCAACGTTTAAAGGACAAAATTATTTTTAATCTCGTCAGTGTTCACTATATTTTCTATTCATTTTGATACTAATTTGATAAAATATACGTTTTCTGGACAAAATAAGACATTTTTAGAAGTAACCCCAGACTTTTGAGCGGCAGTATAAATGTCTATGTACCCTCTCCACTGATATTCACAGTAAAATATAATAGAAGCCTATTTCTAATCCCTGTCTTCCCGTGGGAAGTACCCCACTTAGCTGAGGCTCAACAGGCAGCCGCGTGAGCGAGACCCAGAAACCATCAAGCAGTACACCTTTATGTTTAAAAAATGTTTTTTTAAAACATATGCACGGATCGATGGCACTTTTTAAATTTCGTTGTTTTTGTGACAATGACAATAAAGTTTTCATTCATTCATTCATTCATAAAGTAAAACACTTGAGTTTGTGACACAGGGGAACAGCTCCTCCTGTAAGCTTTGTCCACACATAACGGGAAGCGCAAAGAAAACCTGCTTTGAGTCGTATTGGCAAACACACCTATGAGCGAAGAACCTCAGCAGAATGAGACGCTTGTTCTGTAAAGTTTTTTTTTTTCTGTGAGCCGAGTCAGACAGTGGTTTTAATATACCCAATAAAGCTGAAGGTGTTTCAGGCGTGTTCAGAGTGTTGTTTGAACTTTTATCTGATGAGTTTCTATGTTGCAATAAAGATTCTTACTTTCAGGTATTCTTACTTTTTTCTTGCAAAAATACTTAAAGAATTTTCTATGTACAAAAGCTACGTAATACTAACTAATTTTGGCTGTTTTTCTGAATGTTAAGTGTTTAATTCTATATATTTTTTACAGTTAAAGAACGTGTTTACTGGGCGCAGTGGTCGAGCACCGGACCAACGTTCAGGGATCACAGTCCTCAACGCAGCCTCCCCGGCCGTAGGACATCATTTTAATTTTAATAGAGCAGCCTTTTAATGTTTAAAGCTTAAACATTCTAAGCAAATTAAACAAAAGGGAATTGCTCATCACTAGTTGTTCTGGACCTCTGACCCCATCTGGAAATTGGATTTGGACATCTGCGTGTAAAATGTAAAAACCAATGCCTTTTTTCCTCCTTTCCTTACAGACAAACCACATTAACATAACCAAGGGTTCAATACGAACACCTGAGAGGATTTAAAAATCGTACCCGGTACACCTCCTCCAAGAGCAATTTGGCACAGTTCCTGCCAAGGTCCTCTGGCAGCACAGGGTCTCCTTGCCCCTGTGGCGTGGACGACATCTCTGCGCTGAGGAAGCAACCGTTCAGTGTTTCTGCCACCAGCGTTAGACCAAAACCTGGAGACCTGAAGTTGACAAAGCAAATTACAATCCCTCCATAACTGAAGGTTGAAAGAAAGAGAAAAGCATTATTTGGTAGCGAGCACAAAAAGAGAGACTCACTTGCCAGAGTTGACGCCTTTCATGTGGTCCGTGTAAATGTAAATGTCAGGGAGGAACTGGTTCAAGACGCTCCTGGCTGACTCCACAATCCTGTTTCCCATCTGAGGAGAAACTCGGACCGAATATCTGAGTGCAGGAGGTCAAGGAACTCCAGAGACCAATTTAGTGAGTTTATGCTTTAAAGACTGAAATCCAAAGTTAAAAGTTGAATTATTAGGAGCACAAACCAGATCATAAATTGTTATCATCATCATCATCATCATCATCATCATCGTAATAAACCTAGGGAGCTGTGAAACTATTTCATCACCAGAGTCATTGTTTCTGGCAACTACTCAAACGTATGAACTTCCGCCACTGTTTTTGTAGTGCTAAACAGGTTTTAGCCATAAACAACACACACACAAAAAAAAAAAAAAAACAACGAGAAGGATACGCCACTCCTCTGATTCGTTTGATCTTCCCTGGCTCGGTCAGCTGGACCGGCTTGATGGTTTTGCGGACAGGACACGTGAAGACTACTTCGCCTCCTCCACCGGGCGCCATCCCCCTCTTCACCACCTGAGGGAGTAGCAGCACAGAGAGTCAGAAAAAGGCCTGCACACATGGGCGCATCTTTATGCGGCTGCCTTGTATGCAAATGGGTTCCCTGCAAAACACGACACTGCCCTGCTGTTTCCTGTCAACAGCTTACCAACGTCCTTACCTTTAGTTCAAAGGCCTCTCCGTCGATTCCAAACTTCTTCATCAGCGGGAGAGATGTGGACTTCAACAGGTCGACCTAGGAGATAAAGAGCAGCTAAATCTTGACATCAAATAATGAGATGACGCATTTCAATCGTTGTTTGCGACATATGGCTTATTAGCCAGAGAGGAAAGCAAAGCATGGGTAAAAAAAAATTATATCAGCCATGGATTTGGGAATGATTCGATCTCCAAGGAGCTGACATTTCTACAACAGGGATGTGGCAGTGGCAGGAGCAGAGGACTATAATCCAAAGAAGTGACAGAAGATCAACAAAGGGTGGGGTCCTATAGACACACAGGGACAGGGGGACACCCGAGCCGGTGGAAAATAAACCCTTGCAAACCTATTAGCCCTATTAAACAGCTTCAAGTGCTTGTAATGCACCAAGAAGACATGTAGGCATGATAAATGCTACAGAAAAAGTCAGAAACTTATTGTTTAACCCAAGAAGCTTGAATCAAGATTAGAAAACGGGGTTTTTCCTAAATTTCAAATGCCTCCACTTAACTTACCAGTTTCGAAGGAAGGAAGAAAAAAAAAAAAATCACGTTTCAACCTACCGTTGGATCCGTGGGATCGTTTGTCACGCCCCTGAGCGTGGCCTTCAGAGGAGTCTTCATAAATGGAGCCAGCATGAGCAAAGCCTCCAGATAGTATCCTACTGACCGCTGTGGGTTACAGTCGTGTTCTACAGAGCCTCCATACAGCAAGCCAGGCTGGTAGAATAACGTAGTACCTGGTAGAGACGGTCAAAATAAAAATCACCCAATGAGTCTGCAACCGGATCACGATATATTACTATACAAACATTCGAGCTGTTATAGAAGACAAAAAGTAGCAGCAAAGGTCCCCCCCCTTATGTCTCTAACCTACTACTAGCAGCTGAAATCTCCTTAGAAATAATAATAATAATAAAAAAAACTGCACATTCTGTTTTGTTTGGAGAAACTTTGATAAAATCTTATTGTTTTAAGAAGTTTTTATTTTTATTTTGCTGGGAACAGAGTAAAATCAGATATTAGATATACACATATATAGGCAGACATGTGAACTCAAAGAACAACAGCATCAAACAAAACTGAACTTTGTCCTGGTGCTCCCCATTTATGATTTTCTTTTTTATTTATTATTATTATTCTTTAACTTTGGTTTCTCTGTTTGCTTTTCTTACTTATATAAAGTACTCCTGATTCAGTGTTTCTGTGTCTGGCTGTGTTTTGCCTGGACACAGTCATGCACATAGAAAGTACCCCTGACACAATGTTTCTGTGTCTGGCTGTGGCCCTTTCCCACGTGCCATTAACACAGCAAACTTGTTGTCTCTTTAAAGAAAGTACTCCAGGCTTTTAGTGGTTCCATTTTTTTTCCTGCGTCATTCATGTCCTCTCAGCCCCTTGTTGATGGCTGTCTGTGCCAAGACTATTTCTTATGGGTTAACTTAACTATTTGAACAATTTAAAGCGGCAGGGGAAAAAAATACCAGAGGTAAAGTGTCACTACCAGAACCTTATTTTAAAGCTTACCAGTCTGATTGATCTCTATTCTGGAGCCATTGGTCACTTTGTCGAGAAGTCTGATGAAGCTGGCTTCAAAATCTACAACAAATACACAGGAAGTCACATTACAAGAACCAAGTAAACAGACATCATATAATAATAATAATAATAATAATAATAATAATAATAATAATAATAATAGACATTTAAAATTAGTTTTTTTTTTTCAAAAGCAAATTTATGGTTTCTTAATGCCATATTGTATTTACTTTAGCCATATTAAAATATAAGACACATTAAAAAAAAAGTTAACCAACGCAGAGAGGAAATAGATTTAAAAGTACTGCTGAAAAGGTTCAGACAAAGTCGAAAAGGTTTTCTAGTAATTCACAAACGTATGCCCTCGTTTCTCCCTTTCCTATCTGCCTGCTGTAAACACACACTCCCAACTGCGTAGCAGCTAGCCCGTTAGCATCGGAGCTAACAGCGCGGCTGTAACTCACCGCGCAGCCCCGGCTCGTCGTCTCTGGAGCGGATGTTTTTTATTTTAACGTGCTTCCCGCTGAGGGTCGACATGAGCAGCCGCTGTCTGAAGAAATTGCAGCCATCGTAGGTGAGCCCGTGGCTTGCCATGTTATTGTTGTTGGTTGCTGGCGTAGGTAAAAAAAAAATCCACGTGTGTTTGTACAGGGTGAGACGTTAGTAGGAGGCGGGAGTACGGCAAGTCGCGAGGTACAAACAAAGAAGGAAAACACGGCGCTAAAGTTGGCTTATGGTTCATAGATCAGTAAAGGGCTAGCTTGCTTTCTTTTTTCTTGTCTTTTCTTTTTTTTTTTTTGAGCGGGAGGGTATTTCGTATTCGTATTCTCTATGTTTATTATTTAGATTTGTTAATAAACCCAAATACTAATTATTTAATTTCAGTTCTTTATTTGTTTAAGAATGCTGTATTATTTTGCCATCTTAAATTCTTTAAATTTGTGGTTAGAGCAAAAAATATTGTTATTATTAGTAGTAGTAGTTTGTTTGTTACCTTAATCTAAAGAGGAAAAACAACAACACCCAAAATCAGTCAAAAAGACCCTATTCAGGCGAATAGGGTCTTATGACTATTTTTCTATTTGCTTTGTTTTCAGACATTATCCTGTTATTTCTTTGTTTAATCTGTCTGAATTACATATTTTAGGACATAACCTCGTTTCTTTTATAAAAGTTAAAAATTAAAAAAAAAAACTCTCTGACAGAAATAGACATATATTGTTTTATTTATAATTGGTGTACAATCCAATGTCATTTTTCCACTACAAGCCATTGTTTAAATGCTTTTAAGCTGACACTAAATATTCATTTTTCTTTAAAAACGATAAATAAATGATAACGGATCATTTTTACAAAACTAAGTGATGTAGTTTAGTAAAAGAGCATAATTTAGCTCTTGTGCCAAAAAAAATGTGAAATTACCCTTTAACCATCATACAATTCACAATCCAACTTCAATGTGCTGTTTATAAAACAGTGCTCTTAAAGGGCCCTTGCCTTCATAAAGTGGGTGTGCACCATTTGTCCTCTGGTGAGACAACCGGCACACTGCTGGATGTTGTTTACACAGAGCTCCAGACAGGGCATCACCTCACTCAGATATGATGCCTACTTTCAACTACTTTCTAGGAATCTGTCAAATATGATACATTCCCTAGGGTAATGCAAATTATCTAATTGAATAAATAAATTAATACCAGGGCAAAACAGACAGATCGAGGCCATAATGTGCATCCTTTTTAACAATGTGTCAAATGATTATCAAAAATATTCTTATAAATAAACATATCAAAGCTCTTCTCTGAATAAATAAAACACAGATAATGCCTCAGATATTACCTATAAAATACAACTATTTACAAAAGAGGCGAGGCGAGGAAGCAAGCTTGTTCAAGCAGCTCCTTTAAAGGAGCACCCCGCTTGGTGGCATCTTTTGGATTTTTATGAGCTCACACTGTTAACGGTGGTCCTATCACTTTGCTAATAAAATAAATATTCATCTTTTACAATGGTTGCTATCTTGCTTCCTGATGCACGGTCGGTACTACCAGCAGATAGCACAAACGTTTATGTCTGCTGATTGCGCCCAGTGCAAAATTCTTTTCAGGCTCAAAAAGAGGGTGCAAGGGGGTGCTGGCCCAGTGGTTGGAGCAGGTTGCAAGTACCAGGTTGAATCCCTGCAGATTGCCACTGTCCCTGAGCAAGCCCCAGATTGCTTGACAGGCGCTGTGATAGCTGACCACTACTCCCTAAGGGATGGCTTAAATACAGAAGACAAAATTTAAATGGAATGTACAATTGCAATGACTAATAAAGATTTCTTCTTCTAAAAGGAGTAAGTAAGCAGTGTCAGGACGCATATTGTTTTAATTGAAGAGGGATATATGGTTTTTTGGTGTTTTTTTAATATGGTCATAGTACGCAACTAAGCCCCTTTTAATAGTTACTTTAAAATACTTCTGTTAGTCTATAAATCCCTGAATGGTTTAGCACCTAAATACATCACAGACTTATCAGTGTATCAACCCTCCAGACCACTCAGGTCTTCTGGCCCCAGCCTGCTCTGCAGAACCAGAACCAGAACCAAACACGGAGAAGCAGCATTTAGTTCCTATGCTCCACTTATCTGGAACAAACTTCCAGAAAACTGTAAAAGTGCGAAAAGCCTGCGTTCTTTTAAATCAAGATTAAAAACACATTTGTTTGATTGCCTTTGACTGTTCTAGTTAAACTGTTCTACTGAAATATCACTAGTTCAACTTTTTTAGCCCAAATGTTTTTAATGTTCAATTTTGTTTCTACATATTATTCTCACTTGCTTTTATTCAGTTTTATTTTCATATTTTTTAATCATGTAAAGCACTTTGCATTGTCTCTGTACTGAATTGTGCTATACAAATAAATTTGCCTTGCCTTGCCTTGAACTGTCCCTTTAAGAGGAGAAAACCCCTCCCACTTCACTTCGCCGTTCCGTCTGCCACCCATCCCCCGGATGACCGTAAAGGAACGAACCCACAGTGGAACAGCTAGGCGGTGCCTCTTAACCATTCATTAAATTTCAATGGGCGTGGCTAGAAGGGCGCTTGATGCAAACAAATCTGTCAACCGCACGTTTCTATTACTGCGTTTTCGAACCATAATTCTTGTGGATGTGATTCAGCAAGTGGACTTTTTTTTTTTTTTCAGAGGAGCCTGGCCTGCTTGCAAAGCTGCAGGTCTTCGCATCGAGGCTTGGAAGGGGATTAATCTCAGCGCCACCTTCCCCACAAGCTTTTGTAGCCGGCAGCCCAATTATATAACTGCATTACACAATAAATGGATCACCATTAAAGCCAATGCAGTGGCACGGAGAGTCCGTTTCCGCGCACGTCGAGGGTAAAATGCATTTTGTGCACGATGCGCTTCGTCTTCCAGCACGGATCTCCTCCATCTGCCTCTGCTGGCTGAGCTGGCTCTCGTTTGCTTTCCCCTCCTCCTCCTCCTCCGCTTTCCCCCTCCTCTTCCTCTTTCAGCAGAGCCCAAGCAAGAGAGAGGGCTGACACTGCCTGCTTTAAGACTCGCCCCATTGTTGCGTAGTTTGTAAGAAAGAAAGAAAGAAAGAAAGAAAGAAGCACTGTCTACTCTCTCTACGTGCTCTGATCCAGTCTGACTGGGGCGATCCAGACGGGAGTTTTGACCAGGATTCTGCAGCAGTTCTCTTGGGGAACGATGGTTCTGCAGAGAGTGATCCGAGCTGTCATCATGGGACCTCCGGGGTCGGGGAAGGGAACGGTGTCTGCGCGTATCACCAAAAGTTTTGGACTGCAACACATGTCCAGCGGGGACATTTTAAGAGCCAACATCAAGGAAAAAACCGGTAAGATAAAACCAGAAGCAACCTATATGTAAACTAAAAGATTTAGCAAACAAAACACCCTCTACTTTTTAGTCCTTCCTTAAGAAGTGCGTTATTTTCTTTTGCAGAATCCAGACACTTTGCGTTCTGCGCACTATGATAAGAGCACCACCCACCCTTATATATTTCTTATCTGGCTGCTACATGCCACATATCAGTGGCATAAAACAGTTTCCCCCACTTAAGTTGAAGTCAAACGGGTTTGCGTGCTTAACGATGGTGCCCTTTTTGATGTTTGTACTGCAAACATTTACACCAAATACATAAATCTCTGGAAGGCGGTCGCTGATTGTTAATTTCACCTTGAAGGAAGATGGAAGAAAAAAAAAAAAAAGAGCGGTAAAGATAAGTGCAACTGTGAACTCTTGCACCCTGGGAGGGGAGATTGCTGATAAAGGAGTTTGCCATAACAGCTGCACCACACCACAGACAAATCACTATGTGAGCAGAGAACGCCGTATCTACACTTTATCAGGAGGTGTGGAGTCTTCTGCAAATACCAGATGGTGCATTTTCCCTGTTCTCCAGTTTATCTTAAATTCTGGTGCTATATAACCATTTAAAACTGAAGCAGCATTTAAAAATGGCTGAAACAGGCCTGAGGAACTAAATCTGTTTACTCAGCAAAAAAATGCTTTAAGTTTAAACTGGATCACAATCCTCGGTTATGTATTGCATGTTTCTGCTGACCTAATTGAACACGTGGACTGATTTTTTTATTTTCTTTGAACGGGTATCAGCAATGCCTGATTGAATTATCCTCGCCGCTCCTTTGACTTGAGCCGCCCGACCTTTGGCGGGCCTGATTGCTCTGCGCCTTCTCATTAATCATTGTAAGAGAAATGCAAGTTTGCTTCCAGGTTTGAGACCTTTCTCAGTGGCAACCCTCTAACGCCGCAGCAGCGGAGGTTTTTGCGCCGATGCCCTTGGAATTTCAAAAGGAGACTTTCTTGCGCGGGCTTGTTGACCCAGGTTCCTGAAAAACCAAACAAAACCTTCAAGGTTATGGCGTGCACCAAGTTTGATCTTTTGCCCCGTTTCCCGCTCACAGCAGAGTCAGGAAGTTTCTGCAAGACTTGTTAGAAAATGACTTCCTTCTGGTTGACTTTGACCGGCTCGAGTGAAAACGACAGACGAAAGGGTTCACCTTCTGTTTGTCCTCCAACCTTGAGCGCTTTGCTTGGTTTTTTCACCTCGCAAAACTACTCAAAACCATTGGAGCCGCACGTGTCAATGTGTTATTTATTTGGTTTTTATATTAAAGACCAATACAAACGTGTGCACGGCAATGAAGTTGAAAGGAATGCTGTAGATTATCATACTACAGTAAAAATACACATATAACATTATTAATATTCAGCCTACTTTACTCAAATTCTCCTAATCAGAATCTAGTGCAACCAGTTGCCATCAAAAGTCGCCAAAAGAGTAACCAGAGTCCTCTTGTGTTGAATTTAACAACAGGAGTACAACAGTTGTGTGAAGGCCTTAAGACGGTTGTTGAAGGAGAGTCGTGAATAAAGTTTTTTAACGTCTCCCAGAGGACTTCTCAGTCCATCATCCTGAAACAGGACGAGTACGGCACAGTTGCAAACGTAGCAAGACACGATCCACCCGATGTGGGAGGGGAGGCATTGTAGCTCTGGAGGAGCTGCAGAGACACACAGCTCAGGTGGGAGCATCTGGCACCAGTCCCAACACGGCCCACACGCAAGGCAAGGCAAATTTATTTATATAGCACAATTCAGTACAAAGGCAATGCAAAGTGCTTTACATGATTAAAATATAGCAAAAATAAAACAGAATAAAAGCAAGTAGGAATAAAATGTAGATAGAAAAAAAGATCAAAAACAGTGGTGATTCAGTTAACTAGAACAGTTGAAGGCAATCTTAAACAAATGTGTTTTTAATCTTGATTTAAAGGAACTCAGGCTTTCCGCACTTTTACAATTTTCTGGAAGTTTGTTCCAGATAAGTGGATGGACGCAGGACAATGCAGGACGCTGTCCGTGGTTGAAAAGTAACTCGGCACCTGCTCCTGGAAACACCATCTCTATTGTGAAACACGGTGGTGGCAGCAACATGGAGTGGGGTTATTTTTCTTTAGCCGGGACCGGGAAGCCGTTCAGAGCTGATGGGAAGATGGATAAGGCTGAAAACAGGCACTACTGGAAGAAATGGGGAAAAATGTAGAAAAGCGATATGAATACTTTTGAAAAGCACCAGGGCTGGACAATTAATCACTTTTGCAATATAATCACAATTTTGAAAACACAATTTCCAAATGGCAGAGGTCTGCAATTTCTGGTTATGTGACAATTAATGGATAAGACGCGTCCTTTAGGTGCCGGTAATCTGTTTAAAGTGGGTTTTACCTCCACATGGAAGGGAAGAGAGTTGCAGCAGAGAGATAATCTACTTTATATAATCAATACTTCTTTTTTTTTTTTTACCAGAAACTTTCAGAAATCTCATCATAGCATTAAGTAGTGGTCAAACTGTTTAATGCATAGACTTGTTTATTGGTTTCACTTTGCACTTTATGTTCAACAAGGATTGTTGTCCAACTCAATAAGCTAACTCTTGAACAATAATATTCAGATTAATAAAATCAGTTCCATTTCTTTTAAATAGTCCGTGTTTAAAAACATCTTTATCGACTACGGGGCATTTTGTTGCTTGTAGTCAATGCAGAGAAAAATCAAAATGAAATCGCATATATGGTTGAAATATATCGCAATTTTGATTTTTGGCAAAATCATACAGCCAATTGGTGCTTAAAATTATTAGAAGGTGGTTTTATTGCTAAAACAGGTGGATTCATGCCACATATCATTTTTACTTAAAGTCATTAATAAATAATCATGCCCATCTGTTATATGCCGGTCGAGACACATCGCAACTTGTAAACGTTCGTTTGGCTTGTTTCTGCTCCCTCAAAAAGAACCTCCTGTGTTTTTCGACTGCCTTGAAATCTGTATTTTTTTTCCTGTCTACAGACTTTTAATTGATGGTTAAGCTTGTGCACTTTGGTCCTGTTGTGAAACGTGCTATGCGGCGTTTGCGACCATAATTCTGTGTTATTGGATCCAGTTCATTCTTCCCTGCACTGTTGAAGTATCCTCCGGGCCAACTGGCTGCAACACGAGTCCAGAATAAGGGATCACCTGACCTCTGTGCTTAAAGGAGGCGGAGGCGCTCTCTCTTTGCTAAATACTGAAGCTTTTTGTGCTTCATCTGTTCGCTCCAAACCTCTCCGTGAAGACGGAGGAACACGTTTTCCTCTGATTCACGTTTTTATTTAGATTTCTTTTTTTTTTGCAGGATGTCATTTGCAGCCAAGCGTGCCGTTGGTTTTGTCTGTAACTATAAAGCAAAACCTCTGCCGGTCCTGTGAACAGCTAGAAATGACGTTACCAACCGCGGTCATGTCTCGCTATAGCCGTTGACGGCTCTGAGATCATCAATTATTAAATTAAATCCAGCTCAAAGGACCATATGGCTGCTGTTTGTTTTGACAAGGTCCGAGGAGCCAGATTAGGGACAGGCTGTTAGACTGGAAAAACTATTTTGCAGCTGAAAACATTAACATGTGTCCTTTTTTGTGCGCTGAAATTGTGTTAAATAAAGAGAAAGTAATTATTGTATTATCCATGATGAGAAGAACTGTTTTGTTTTTAACAGTTTTCCACCGGACTGTGACTTTAAACCTCTCTAATATTTGTTCGAAAACTAGCGGCGTTGCTGTTTTTTCTTTTACCTGCCACCATAAATATCCATGTGTTTTACTGAGATTTTATGTCTCCAGAGGCTTCGCACATCTAGAGACTCACGTTTTTTGCTTGTTATTCTTTGCAAAAACAGCTGAGCCGGACTGACTGGAGAACAGACATCAGTTTTGAAGTTTGGCACAGATGCTCATTCAGATTTGCGTCCGGAGTTTGACTGGACCGCTGTAACACATAAGTATGCCTCGATCCAAAACAGCTCATTGTAGCTTGGGTGTATATTTGAGAGCCATCCTCCTGCTGGAAGGTGAATCAACACACGCTGCAGCTTCTGGTTTCCTTCCAGGCCTGTTCTGTATTTAGCTCCATTGGTCCTCCCATAAGCTCTGACCTGCTTCCTTATTCTTCATTAGGAAATCTCTCCCACAGCATGATGCTGCCTCCACTATGCTTCTTTTTCCGTACTTGTGTGGTATATATTGTTCTCAAAGCCTGACCTTGCTTCTACCTGTCTTCAGCGTTCCTTGGTCTGCACGGTGCCTTTTGTTCACATTTGTACAATAATAAACCTCCTAAGGCCTTCACAGAACAGCTGTACTTGCAGGGAAATTAAAATGGATGCAGAGGGACTCCATATATGTGGTGAATGTTGAGGGCAATTGTTTGCACTGGATTTTATTTAGGGGTATCGGAGTAAAAGGGGGCTAAATGTGACGCTATGTGGGGGGAAAAAAGTCAAAATGTGAAAACTTTTGCAAGGTTGTTGCTCGGAACCTTAATAAATCTTAGAATATTTGAGGCTGCAATAAAACAAAAACAGAACAGAGATCATTTCCTACCATGTGAACATCAGTCTTTATGTTGCTGCTCTGTTTTTCCTGTGCTCCAGAGCTCGGCCTGTTGATGAAGGCCTGCATCGATCAGGGGCAGCTGGTACCTGACGACATCATGTCCCGTCTCATCCTGAACGACCTGAGGAAGATAGACAACAGCGGCTGGCTCCTGGATGGTACGAGTTTGTTCCCTTTGTTGTTTCTCCTGCTTCAGATCACGCGGCTGGTGTGCGGCGAGCCATCATCAGTTATTTCTAATCATTGACGAACCACTCAGGAGAGTCTTTACCTTATCATCACTTGTCTGTATCCAGATTAGGTTCCCCCCCCCCTTGATTAACTTGCCTTATCTGTCTTATCTGCAGGATTTCCTCGGACTGTTTCCCAGGCGGAGGCTCTTGATCATGCCTTCTCTTTAGACACGGTCATCAACCTGAATGTACCTTTCCAGACCATCAAAGAACGACTGACGTCTCGTTGGACTCACATCCCCAGCGGCAGAGTCTATAATACGGATTTCAATCCGCCCAAAGTTCCTGTAATTATTCCCTCTCTGTCATATATATTTATATATCTGTTGTTCACTGCAGAATTGATCAATTATCCACAAGAAAAACTTTATTTGAAAAAAAAAAAAAAAGAAGTGAGAATAGTTGTTTGTTTTTTGAGAAAAGTTCCCTTCAGACCCGTGGGAAATGATTCCCAGGAGCAGACTGAATAAACATTGATTTCTGACGAGGAGGCGTGTTGACCCAACGCAACATAAAGGTGGAATATAGCTGCGAGCAGAGAGGAGAGTGCCAAATGGTTCAGCCGGTCACAGCTGTCATGGCAACTTAATCTGACCTTGTTAAAAGCTTGGCTTTTAACAGTCGGGGGGGGGGGGGGGGGCGCACATGCTTCTACTTTCCGGCAATCAAATGAGCCATGAAAGGGTTTGGTAAGTTCACAAAACCAGCAGCACAGGAAGACAAGACAAGACAGGCCATCACCGGCAAACCTGTGGAGACTTGGTCTGAAGATGAGGATTCCTTCATTGTCCCACAATGGGGAAATCTGGGTGTGAAAGTGGCAAAGACACAGTTACAATTATTAGTGATGAAAAAAGAACAAATTAGTCCAATCTAAAAACTAGCTGTAAAGGAATGCCTAGAATAGAAGATAAAAAAAGTAAATACCAGAGAAGAACTTGCACAAAGCAGTAGAAAAGACTATTTACAGACACAGTAATACAAAATGCAACAACTCAAGATGATCCGTGGTGATTGGTAAAAAAACAAACAAGTTGATTGGTTTGGGAGATTTTTAATAATCATGAAACATATCAACAGTTTTTTTTTTTTTTTTTTTTTTTTTTAAAACAGCCTTAAAATCATTGGTCGTCACGGGAACTTGGTGACCCCACCCCCACAGCACCATGATTTGCTGCAGTTTTCTATTGGTCAGCTTTGGATACTTTGTTTTTGTAAGGTAGTGTGGACATTTTTTCCGGAAATGTAGGTAAGAAAGGCCTAAGTAATTTTTGGAATAACTATGAATGTGCAAGTCCATCTTACCTGCTCTCCCACTCCTCTGGGGGATCGCGTGAAAGAATCTCCCGAATCCACGCAGGTCTTATTTCTCTCTCCAAGACCTTCCTCTTCATCTCATAAACTTCTAAGACCGTTTGCGTCTTGTGACTTTCGGCCATTTTCAAAGTGCGCATCACGATGATTGGCATGTGGGACAACCAATAGATAAGGTGATCCCTCTGACACTCAAAGCCAAAAGAAGATTATCCACTATACCACCATTTACTTCCTCAATGACCACAGAGGCAGGAAACATGTCCTTGTCTAGACCTTTCAAGTAGACTTAAACTGTAATTATTGCTTTGACTGTAGATTTTAGCTGTTTAACTAACTTTGCTTATTTGTATCTCATGTTCTCTTGTCCTTCCCATTTTGATGAGTGGCTAAAAAAAAACAAAGAGCCTTTGTGGGGATTTTATATAGAAAGAAAATCCTAATTTTGGATTTATTATCCACTGAAATAATGTGCTGCTTAGTTTCTTTTCCTAAAATTTCTGGTGTGACATCATAAGAGGTGAATTTAATTTCAGCTGGAACGTAACATGCCTGAGACAGAATAACATGCAAAAATGGAGGGGATGATTTATAGTTCATGCCACTCTTGCATTTAAAAAAAAAAAAAGATTTCCTGTTCGTTGGGACGCAGCAGCATATTTATGGTTGGTGGTTGGCCCTTCCTGCTCCTGTTTGGCAACAGGAAAATTTCACAGAACCAGTTAGGCCAAAACGGCTAAATATGCGCTATATTCATGCATATTAAGCTATGAAATATAAATACATTGTTATTAAATACATTCAGTATTTTTCTTTTTAGATTAAACCCTTTCATAATAAAAATCTAACAAAAAATGCTTTAATTTTGTAAGTATATCAAATTATTTAACGCTCAGTATATATATTTGAATTAAATAATTCAAATAAAAATGAAATTATGAAAAAAATGATATTCTTTAGTCATAATGAATTACACACCAATATACTGATGCTTTCTATGCTTTTGCTTGTATTTGTTTTTTTAGATGGGATTTTAGATATGAATGATAACAAAACCCACATTTTGCAGCTTTCTTCAAATACGCTCAGTTCTAAAAACGGTTCTAAATGAATATATCAAGTGTGGGCATGTTTTCATCCTCTCTTTCCAGGGCTTGGATGATGTGACAGGAGAGCCTCTGGTCCAGAGAGATGACGACAGGCCGGAGACGGTCACACGGAGGCTGAAGTCCTATGAAACCCAGACAGAACCCGTGCTAGAGTTCTACAGGTAGACCTTTTTTCAGATACGATGAAAAACAGGTTTAGAGTCAACCAAATTCACAGTTTAGCTCAGAAATGATGGCATATCTGATTTTTTTTCAATCTCTTTTTTTTATTTTTCTTATCTAGAGGAAAAGCAAGATTTATGCAAAGAATATCTAAAATATTCAATAATTATCATCATCTTAGATCAACGTTTGGTTGAAGAGGCGTTGGTGACAGGTTTTTAAGATGCGTTGAGGCCACCCAGAAACATTTGCAAAGTTTGCACAAACTGACCCGGCTGTTTTAGCAAATGTTTCAGCCATGTCCACGAAAATATTAGTTTTTTTTTTCACAGGACTATTCAAGGAGGTTTTGACGTCACTCTTTTAAGATCCCAGGCGGTTTGTTTGCATTTAGTAAAGCAAGGAGGAAACCAGAGACAGTCAGCCACTCCTGTCCTGGAAAAGGATCACACACATTGGTTGGCCCGCATCTGTGCGCGAGGCACAAAGGAGTCTTTATTATCCACTGAATGAACTCATTCAAGTAATTCCTCACAAGAAATGCATCCATGATACAGTTTATCCGTTTTATTTGCTCTATTAACATTATTTATAGGATTTATTTTTGCACCACCCATCAACTCTGGAAGGTATAGCCGCATTAGAGCGTTAAGACGAAGAGAAAACGGTAAAATGTAGGTAAAAGGTCAGAGCTCTGACCTCTGCACTCCTAGTGACCGAGTAGCTGCTTAAGAATCACATTCCATGGAAACCAGAGGGAGAGGAGGGGGGGGGGTCACACGGACAGAAACAGACGGTTTTACTTTAAAGGTGCAAACAACATACATCTGCACGGTTCATTACAGAACGTCTGCACGCACGAGTACAGTACCCCTTTCCGCTTTTAAAAATGTTGCAGCCATTCATATAATTCTAAGTAAAATCTGAACATTATGGCATGCTTTTGTAGTCAGTTCCCCGTTGAATAAATGGAACTACCACTTTCCAAAACATTGACAATCATTTGTCTATCCCCCCCCCCCCCCCCACCCCCCCCCCCCCCCCCACATAATCACATAATCCCAAGAAACCAGTAACATGAAGTCTGGGGTTTTAATGTGATTAAATGTGAAAATGTCGTGGTACATGACTTGCAGACCTGTGGGGGCTCTCCAAAGTTGTTTTATTTTTGTAATGTGGAAAAGATGAGACCATTATAAATCCTTTAGCAACTTATCCCCAAATAATGTGACATTTATCCTGAACAAACAAATGATGTTGGGGTTGGGGGATCTAGAACTTGCAGCAAGCACATTTTAAATCTGCTGTGGGAGAATCCTTCATCTTGGGTTGGTGATATTTGTCCAGTTTACCCTGCAAAGGTTCTCCAAGATCTATTAGATTGTGAGATTTCTACTCCACAGCCCTCTTCGTCTGACTTTTCTTGCAGATTTAGTTCTGGGCTCATCAAAGTCACCCTTTGATAGATTTTGATCTCAGCCTCCCTCTGATGCCAAAAAATAAATAAATTTAGCTTTTCTAGCAGACATTCGAAGGCTGAAGCATACAGACCTTTGGAGCTTTTTTATAATTTCTTGGCAACCAGACAAACACCTCACTTCCATCTAAAGGAAAGCAATCCCGGATCTTGATGCCAACGCCACCGCGTTGTGTGGCCTTAGGGTGATAGTCTGTGTCGTTTTTGTGCGACTTAAGGAAAAGTGGTCCAACATAACGTTTGGAGAGATTTTGGTGAGGCCTGGGTGGTTTCCTTGGAATAAAAGACAACATCCAGCCTCAATAAGGGTCACTGTTGCTCCAGATTCTCTCCAATTATACGTGCCCCATGATCCCTTTGCGCAATGAGATCAGTCTGCTCCTTTGGAACCAAACTAACACTTTAGTTTAAGGCTGACCTGAAATTGATGCCAGGTGTAAACCTAAGAAGCTTAAAAGATGCTTCAACCAAATATTAGTTTAAAGGTGTTGCAACCAGGGTATTGCTGCTTTTTATTGTTTCCTTTTCTGTTTAATTGTACGGGATAAATGTCATTATATGTATATATCGGTAAAAGTTTAGATGTTATTCACCATGGTCTCGTTTTTCCTTCCCATCACAGAAACCTGAAATTATAACAGGGTGTGTAGACTTTTGACAGCCTTTGTAAATATGGCAAACTAATTCTAAGTTGTTGTTTTTTTCCCCCTCCTTCCAGGAGTAAAGGTGTGCTGGAGACCTTTACGGGGACAGAAACCAACAAGATATGGCCACACGTCGAAGCTTTCCTCCACAGAAAATTCACCTCCCTCAGTCAAAGAGCTGCTTAGCCTCAGTGAAGCACAACTGATCGTCCAATCGAAACGCAGCATGTAAATAGGGGTGGGGGGTTATGGGTGAATTTTGTTTTTAATGAACGTAAAGCCCTTAAATTTGTAAATGAAGAAATCTATTTTACTAAATAGACTACTACATATGTTAAAAAAAAAAAAAACGTCTTTTTTAGTCTAATCTTTGAACTCCTGTGTTGTTGAAATAGTTTGGGGGGAAATTCAGACGAGCGTGTGCAAGACCTGTTTAAGCATTGGCTGTTGACGTGTCCCCCCCTTGTGCCTTTTATAAATCCAGAAGATAACGGCTGAATCCAACCATGAAGTTTTGCAACTGTACAAGATCGGGGGATAAGTTTGCACAAGATGCTGCAGGAGGAAGGGCGGAGTCGTTTTTGATGAACCCAAAGCAGCTTTAGCTCTTCTAAAGACAATGCTGTTGGCTTTTAGTCTGATGTGTGCACACGTGCCTTCTGCTGCTGTTCACTGGCAGTTTGACACAGAAAGATAGGGTTTGCAAACACTCCCCCCCCCTCCTTTAATCATGGACCAGTTTTAATAATGAGTAGACATAATAATGGATTTTTATTATATTTTTAAAGAAACATTGTATACCAGCTTTGTTGAACCACGTCAGATCTTACTAGTGACGCTTCTGAAACACTCCATTCTTTTGAATTTCGTCGTCCATTCCTTGTTGCGACTATATTCCCTGTGAGCAACAGTAGGCATCGGTTTTGTCTGACCCGACAGCTGAATAATACATGACTACATACATGAACACAGGGTAAACGGGGTTAAATGTTGTTGGAAGGTATCAGCTTGCAGTTTTTGCACATTCTAAATGTTTACCCTGTTAAAAAGCCTTAATAATGCTTCTTTGCAGTGTACTGTATGTGATCATTCTGGTTTCTTAAAACTCTTTCACGCATTGTTGAAACGCAAAAAATAATCTTTTCACAAGCAGCTCAGATATTTATGAATCTCAATAAACTTCTTGTACTGTAGACTTGAGTGACATTTTGTATTTCCTCTCATTGTTAACGTTTCATTGACTTTGACAGCAGAACAGTGGCCTTTCTCCGTGCCAGCAGTTTAATATTGAGCTTTTTAATTAACAATTTTAGTGTGAATGGCCCAGATGGGCTCCTACTGGTCATACAGAACTCTATTGTTAAGCTCGGTGGAGATTAAATTAGAAATGTGTCTGAAAAGCCTTTCAGCAAATGTATATTTATTCCAGGTCTATAATCTCTCACTAAATGAGGTTCATTTTATCCAGGGGGCAAATCAAGAATTATTTCTAACCTTTTGCCATTTTAAAGTCGACCCCTGGTTCCAGAAATTTGAATAGATGATTGAAGACGGACTTTTTGCAATACAAGATCGATGAAAATACTAAAAAGGGCAGTTTTTCTTGGCTTCTCTTCAAAAGGGGAAAGACAGGAGAACATTCCACTCAAGTAAACAGTTGTGCATTAATCTTCAGGTTCTTGAACATGTATTTTTTGCAGTTTATTGACTTTAAATCAAGTACAAAGATACTGACCTTGTTTTCTACATGGTGCCAAGGTCTGTCTGATACTCAGTAGTATGGTGTTTTATTAGTTTTGCATAGACAAAATTAACAACTTTAAATAATATAACTTTTAGTATAGGAGTATAGGAAATTTATAGCTTTGTGTTCCGTTTCAGATCAGAACCACAAAGTTTTAGAACCACCTTTTTAATCTATAAATCTAATCTATGATATAGATGCCAAAAAAGCTCCACAATTTGTCACTTACCAAACATACTGAATGAAAACATCTTGTATTAACATTTAGCAGCTCATTTTCTTTTTAAATGTGTTTACACCTCAAAGCATATAATTAAGAAATAAAATGGCTTCCAGTGGGCCATATAAAACCAAACTGGTTAAGTTTGGTAAAAACAGAAGCTCTGAAATGGCAATTTGGATGAAAATGGATGCAAGTTAAGAATTAGTTAAAAACATTTTATTCCTGGGAAATTTCAGTTTCTTAATTTTGGACGACAGAAGGAGGAAACTTTGGAAACTGATTTATTCTTTCATAAAATAGTAAGGGAGGTGAAAAATAGTGAACCAACCAATGTGTGGGATTATATGGCTTCCATTTTAGCAGTAGAGTACAAAGGAACCAAACCATAAAGCTGTTAACAAATTTACCCAAAGAAAGCTAATTTCTCCAAATCTAGAGATTTCAGTGGCTCAGTGACAAACAACTAATCTTTAAAATGAGTTTTACATGCAAGTGAAGTCCAGAAACCCATAATTCAGAAAGCAAAAGTATCAGAACAGGTTTATGAAAATACTTTAAGGATCCAACCCTTGTCTTACATAGCTCATAAATCATTATGTGGAAAAATATGTAAACAGCAAAACCTTAAAGTAATGTTCAACTGATATGCTTAAAGACAAATTGAGCCATGACGTCTTGCTACCGTCCACAAATAGCCTATTATTAGCTAATCAGTGTAACTGCATAAAAGATGAATCACTTCCTCATAAAAAAATAAGCAATTAGCTCATCAAGCTGAGTTTACATGAAAAAGCATGAATTCAACTCTCACAAGCAAGAAGCACTGCTTTGCTCAAAGGAGGCCGAGTAAAAGGACTCCATGAGTCAAACTGTGTTAAATACTTCAGATTATCAGGACATGTACAAGTAGCGCGACTAATTTTAGCCTTTTTGTTGTTTTTTTTAGAGCTGACATTAAGCAATAATAAAATGGACCACAGGCAATTATTGTGCTGTAATGCAGTGAAATAATTGGTAATTTCTGTAAGAAGTGGTACAGAGCAGCTCACTGCAGAGCAGATGTAGGAAATAAGGGACTCTGTGGCGAGATGACGGCGCTGCTGCAGAATCAGTGCATCACGCAGCTGCTTGGAGTCACAAATTACATTCCCTTAACTGCAAAACACATCTCACTGACGGGGATGGCTCAGCGGATTTTCACATTGTTTGACAGTCTTTAAGATAAGAGCCATTGTTATTATGGGAAACAGATAAATGAGAACCCATTACTGACGTGAAAGCGCCACAGCGATGACAAATGAAGTCAACAGAAGACAAGTTGAAAATAGACGTTTCAACAACAACCAATGTAAAGTTCTACATTTGTTTAGCTTGGTGGTAAGATGAGATAAAATTATATGATGTGATGAAAACTATCTGTTGTGATTTCATAATAAAAAAAAAAAAAACACTTAAAGAACTAGTGTCCACATTTACACACAAAATTAAAAGGTCAGCCCTCTTCCACTGATACTTTTTACAGATGTTTAGTTTGAACACTGAACACTTGGGTTTCAGGTACAGCTGGCATAGTTGGGCTACGTTTAATCGGTTCCTGTCAGGAATAATTAACCAGGGACAATTGCACAACAGCCATTTAGTATCAACTGTGGATTGGCTAAAATGAAAGACTATTTGAACAGTTGTTTCCTGAGAAGGACGAATTTGCTTCCACGTCTTTAAAATCCAAACAGTATGTGGATGTTTAGACATTACAGGGAAGTTCTTTTTCTTTAAAGTTTAATATTTAATCTGGTAAAAGCAGAGAGCGCTTCCTGCTAAGCTCATAGTAAACACGGTGCCTTGTTAAAGTCGCCGCACTCCTTTTGCTTCTTCCACGTTTTGTCACGGCACCATCATCAACTCCAATGCCTTTTATTTAGTTATTTTATAGCAGTGCATAATGGAGTGGAATAAAAAATGTTTACAATTGAAAATCTGAAGTGTGTCCTTAAACTACACTCAGCCATCTTTAATCTAGCACCCCTAAATAAAAATCCAGCGCATCCAATTAGCTTCAGACCTCATTTAAAACAGAGTCCGCCTGTGAGTAATTAAATCTGATTTAATCCATTGTTCCAAAAAAACAAAAAACAAAAAAAAAAAAACATGGCTGTCCACCTAAAAACACAGGCTGGGCAAAGAGAGCATTAATCACAAAATAAGCTAGGAGCCCCATGGTAACTCTGGAGAGGCTGCAGTGACAAACAGTGTTGTATAAAGTACTGAAATCTCAGAGTCAAGTAAAAGTATAAGTACCTCTCTAAAATACGACTTTGGTAAAAGTCCAAGTCACTGACTGAAATGTTACTTAAGTAAAAGTCTTAAAGTATCTGAAATGTCTTATACTTTTTATTACATTACTTGAGTACATCTATTTTTACTGTAATTGTCACACTTAAGTACAAGTAAAACAAATCAAATGCAGTTTGAATGACATTTTTTAGATTTTGGTAAAATTTGAAAGTCAAATTCACTTAAAACCACCTGTTAAGAACACTTATTATTTCACCTTCCGATGCCACGTTTAACGCAATCGGTTAAATGTCAATATGAGTCGGAAGCTTGTATTCATGTTCGTATGTTGTTACTAAAAAAAATAAAAATAAAGTTCAAAAAAAAAATTTAACTTAAAACAATATAAACAACCAAGTGCAGGAGAAATTTAGACCAAGTTTAGACAGAAAAAAGCTCAGGTGGGTGAAGATCTGTGGACAAGACGACTTAGTTGTGCGCTAGAAGAAGTTTGAAGTCATGTTTATAGTTTTGAATAAATTCCTGCCAAAGAATAAAGTGCTCCAGCCAGATGAGACCAAAATGAAACTTTTTGGCCTACACCCAAAAAGCCAAATGTGTGTCGGTAAACTAACACGACACATTGCACTGAACACACCGCCCCCATGGTAAAACACGGAGCTGCCATGGGACTATTTTCTTTAATAGGGTCCTATTGATATGAAGATTGAGGGAGCTAAATACTTGAAAGTCCTGACAGAAAACCCGTGAAAGGCAGCTATACCTTCAGAGCGGCTCCTAGGTTCCCCTCCCAATGAGCCTAAACATAGAGCCACCAAAGCTAAATCACGCACTAGAACAACTCGATCCAAATTTAAACTAATCCGATTGAGAATCTGTTGCAAGACTTGAAAAGTGACGTTCACACAAATTTTCTATCCAATCTGGCTAAACATGAGCTAATCTGTAAGGAAGAACGAGGAAAAAAATGGCATCTCTATATTTGAAAGGGAGGCAGAGATGTATCCTCTAGGTTTGCAGCCACGTAAGAAACAATAGGTGGTTAAACAAAGTATTGACTCGAGGAGACTAATACCAAACTCATGATCTTTGATCACCATGTTTTCCCTTTCATAAACGTTGTGTTTAATCACACAAAACCCCAATGAGATGCATTCAACTTTGTGGTTGCAATGTGGCAAAATGCTGCAAGACACCTGTACCCAAACACTTAATTTTAGTTTACTTACCGTAAATGTTATGAGTCTAAACCTCTCTTGGAAACATGTTCGAGTATTTTTAGGGGATATTAACTGCAATAATTATTCTTAAAGTCCATCAGCTGTCCACCTGTTCAATTTAAAGCACAAGTGTTCGACAACAATTTAAGGCCACTGCGACAATCAAAATCAAGCTGCTTTTTTGGTTGCCCACCTTAAAACAAGATCAAACCACACAAGCAATCAAAACAAGCCACTCTAAATTAAAGCATTGCTAAATTACCACCCTGAAAAGTCTTCCCCCAGTAGAACAGACCATGCCGGACTGTGCGCAACACCTTTACCACTGAGATCAGCAGTGACGGTGGAAGAGGACCAGACCAAAAACAGTGTTACCAGGCTGCCTTTTCAGATTTGATGAAAACAAATACCAAAACAACTGCAACCACATTATTCGTTTATTTTTTTCCTCATGGTCATTACAACAAAAAAAAAAAAAAAAACTGCTCCGTTCAACATATTCCCTTTAGCTGCTCCTTTTAGATGATCTTAAGGCGAAAACGTCGGATTGTTTAGAGAAGGCCTATACTGTGCATGATTTGTAGTTTATATGATGGTGTGTATACCAGTACGGTACAGGTTGATGGGGAAACTCCCAAGACTTACAGATTTGTCCACAAATGGGCCAATGATGAACCTTATTATAAAACATTTTCCCTCCACATTATCAACAATCAGCCACATTTCAGCCAAAGCACGTCACAAAGCTCCCAATCTTTCAGATATAGTCCTTTTAGACTTCAACTCTTCTTTGTACCTGACTTGGATATTGCATTTGCTGTACCTACCTTTTGCCTTCTTTTGGATCCTTTGTGTTTTCTGAACAAAATGTGCAAAAGATTAGCTCCATCTTTAAAAAAAAAAAGGAATAAAGGTTACACTACGGCACAACATAAGCATTTACTAGCTGGCAGAACACACTGCAGCAGGAGCTAAATGCTAAAGGCAATGCTCAAAAGCACGTGTCATCAGCAAAACATCGTTTCCTCTTGTTTCTGCTGCAAGATGCAACACAAAGGCTGATCATGTCTCCGTTTATTCTTGCCGTGCAGCGGCGCTTCGGCCCGGTGGGCTGGATGGAGGCTTAGAAACTCAGGTCGCTCCTACGCTGCCTTATGAGATCTCCATCATCCGGATGTCTTCGCTTTCTGTAGTGTCCTCCTTTGTCCATTTCCCCGTGCTTGTCCACAGTCCAGCCTCTAAACAGTGCTTCATCTTGTATTCAGCATCCTCCTAGAAGCCAAAGACAGGTAGAGGAATGGATAGCGTAAAACCATCAATATACGTACATAGGTTAAAACCAAAAACTTGTTTTAAAAGAAAATTGCACATATATTGCTCTGAAATTTCCTTTATGCAACCAAAAGAAAGGCTGTGTGATGTTAGACAACATAACGAGATAAAAACATCAGAATCAAAAAAGCAGGACTGGTTTCAGTTTCAACAAGCTCAACCATCTTGAGAACGGGAGGATTTCTGTGGCAGAGTGAATGTTTGGCAGCTAATCAAGCTGTGGGGCCAGTGGCGGGGGATGTGGCCCCCCATTCTCCACGTCGCTTTCAAAAGCCTTTTCAAACTACAATGAAAAGGTTCACTGAATAAAATGGGGCAAACTAGCTTATTACTGTGATGAAGCGCTTCTTTGCAGGTTTACCAAAGGGAAATGACTAAATGTTAAAAATCCCACCACAAGGTAATTTTTATGTCTACATTATGTTTTTTCCATTTTATAAATTCAAATTTCTAGGACACTAGCAGTTAGGGGCTCCTCCTTGTGGACACAATAGCTGTGACAAATCACACAACTGCTGTTAATTAAAGTGGCGGAGCTTGGCGCGCTCCATCTACAGCGTAGTAGGCTGCACAATAAATTAATTGGATTTTTTTAAAGAATAAAAATAAGAACTTAGATGAGTTTTAAACACACCAGTTTATCTAACTGGACACACTTTGTTTCTGCATACCTTTAAATTCCGTCTGATACATGTTTACATATTATTTAAACATGAAAAACCCACAGAGAGTAAAACTTTAATTTACAAGGGTGTCCTGGTCAATATGGCAGCAGCTCAAGATGGCACTAAAACAACAAACACACGAAAATGAAACATAAAAACATCAAATGTCATCAAAACATAAGCACTACTAAAATTTGTCCAATCACATATTCAACAGTGTAACAGTGAGAGAAACATCAACTAAGATTCCTCCATTTCATTATTTAGACGCCAACTCCATTTGAATACAATAGAGAGCAGCAGCTGGAAGAAAAACTGTAATTTTGACTTTTTTTATCATTCAAAAGGAGTTTAGAATGACATACGGTCAACTGAACAGTATTAGAAATTATTGGAGCTGGTAAAAGCAATGGATGAGGAATGAACCCAAAAGCATAAAATACAGTATCATCAGCATAGAAGCAAAAGTTCCTCGCTCAAGACTGTTAATGAAAGAAGTAAAGAAAAAAGCAGCTCCCCGGTGAACCCTTAAGCTACATAAAGGAAGCTACCTTCTGCTCTCACACACCGACTCCAGTTAGAAAGATAATTTTTTCAACCACCCAACAACCTGTTCAGACAATAAGATGCAAATATACAGTATTTTTAACTGAATAGCAAATGATCCACTGCAACAACAGGATTAGATGGCTCAATAAAAAGGGCTGCATGGTATTGCTATCTAAAGCCTGAATAACAATCACTTTAAGGCAGCAATAGCTGCACTGTGTCCTTTTAAAACCAGACTTAAACTTAGTCAAAAGATTACCAATAGTTGGTAGTTCCCAAATGTTTTTAACATAAATGGAATATTTTTGAAACATGCATGTAATAGTTTAGGTGCAGGATTCCACCCATTTAAATAAAGGGAGAACAATGGCTGGTCCCCAAACGAAACGAATGTGAAGAGGTAAGTCTGGGTGGTGCACTAGAATCAACTGCCTGTCTGATAGAGATAGAGGCGGGAACGCCATTATCCGACTGAACCGCAGAAGCACAGATCCCCATGAGAAGCTAATCCAAGAAGGCAGCACTTTGCCAACAAAGCAACAGGAGAGCATTTAATCCCTCACTGGATTACAGAGTTTGTGTCTGTTTTATGAAAGCATGTAATTCACTTTTCAAAATTTGTTAAGGAGCGAATCCTGACTGAAAAGGGTTTATTCAATAACCCACAATGACAAAAAGATATGGGAAAAAAAAAAAGAAAAATAGGTAAATTAAGTGATTTTAACACCAACTTTTTAAACACAAAAACCGAACTTTTCAAATTAAGACCACAGGAACATTTAATAACGTACAAAAATACACTTAAGATAGCCCAACTTTAAAATAACTGTACCGTAGGTGGATTACTAGTACACGCGAGGCAAAAAATTACACCAGATTTCCAGTATTGCTCCAGAACACAAACTTTTTTTTTTTTGCGTTTTACCAAAAATACACAAAAAGAATTACAAACTCTATTGTGTATTTTTTTTTTTTAGATCAAATACAGGTAAAGCTAAAACGAAAGAGTTTTCTGTAGAAAAACTAAATAGACCCTTTCTGCTTCCATTAGATTTATGTGGTAAAGTAGCAGCCAGGCACGGCTTGTAAAATGTATTTCGCTATCAGGAAGTGTGGCCCCCTCTATAAAAAGCACACATTTTATTTCTTTCACAAGAAGGAAAAATATGAGTAGTGGCCAGAGAGAAACAATTGTTGTTGCCTATCAATCTGGGAAAGTTTAAAATACCAGTTCCAACAATTAATTGACGATTAAATATGAATCACAAGCAGAAAACATTTAAGACAGCTGTCAATCCCACCAGGAGTAGGAATCCCAACAAATACAACCCTAGGTCATAGCGTCCATGATCTAAGAAGTTAAAAGAAACAATAACAATACCCACAGCTATATATCTGACCTCAGTTTGGAAGCTAAATGTTTAAGTTTATGACAAAACTATAGAAAAACGTTGAACAAGAGCGATTTGTTTGGGAAGGATCGGCAGTAGATTAGATAGAAAAGAATATACTAGCAAGAAAAAGGGTTGCAAAACGTTTCAGATGAAAGATGAAACTTAGGTTCAGATGTCTGGCCATGATGCACAGGGCTCATTTTTATTTGGTCAATAATGATAGTGTGGTTCAACTAAGGTATAATTTTGGTCACTTTAAATGTGGTAAAGACAAGATCCTCCTTATTATGTGCTGAGACAAAACCCTAGACTGGGATTAGGATGTAATTTCTTTTTCCCCTCATGATGATATGCTGTGTGTACATTTTCCAACAGCTAAAGAAGTAAAACAAAACAAAAACAAACGTTTTTGTTTTAGCAACATATAATAAAATATCTGTCAACAAACCACAATTTAACAGAAATTGTGGTCTGATTTTTTTGCTTGAGGAAAATACATTTAAAAAAAAAAAAGAATTACTATTCAAAAATTCTAGATATGAAAATATGCAATATTGTGCATCAATTATAGAAAGAATGTGCCAGTAGGATGAAGATGTTCACTTACCAGTACAATGCAAAAGTACATCAAAGATACCCAGAGTGTTGCGAGTGCAACTAATATTTTATTCTAGTTATCTGTGCAATATTTGTGAATTCCAAAGATATGGCTTTGATTTAAATAGTTTATAAAAAAATACC
Source organism: Fundulus heteroclitus (assembly GCF_011125445.2). Taxonomy (NCBI): domain Eukaryota; kingdom Metazoa; phylum Chordata; class Actinopteri; order Cyprinodontiformes; family Fundulidae; genus Fundulus; species Fundulus heteroclitus. The sequence continues at coordinate 60,017 of NC_046368.1, forward strand.
CCATAATGTAGAAACTTGTACCTTTTAGAGACTTAGAAAATCTTTAACTGATAGGCACTTCACTTGAAGCAGTTTTTTTCATTAAGAGGTTGTTAAAACAAAGAATTTCTGCAAGTATCTGCGGCTAAATGCACTAAACTGAACATGTAGTGTTGTTTTCTCAGCACTTTTGAAAAACGTCCTTGCTTGGAAAAGTAAAGAAATATAAAAAAACATTATTGGCAGCATTGGTGTCGACTTAGAAACAACTACTTTTTAGTGACATCTACTGGTTGAACAGGATAACTACAAGAAGTCAAACCACCCGAGAAAACATAGCAGCTTACCTGTGATATAAAGTCTGTCGTTCCTTTGGCGTTGGGTCTGTAGTTTGTGCCGTCGTTCTGCTGGTCAACGTTCAAAGCATCATTTCTACATTTAGCAGCATATTCTGTAACTCTCTGTTTGAAGGCCTCAAGTTCTGCACGGAAGACTTCAAGGTAGACGTCCTGTCCCTCCTGCATAACGACAACGGCGCTGATATTATCAAGGCATAGAGGTGCAATGCTATTCTTGTTATTGTATAAAGCTAACACAGGAGCTCAGATATATTGTAGAACATTTAAGCTGTGCGACTTACTTTGGCTTTGTGGAAGAACTGCCTGAAGCAGCCTCGGGGATCCTGTTGAGAAGTTGAGGCCATTTCTAAGATAAACTGCATAACTACCGCTTGGTGCGCCACCTGCTCCATCAGTGCTTCTTTCTGTAACACAGAACAAAACAAAAAAAAAATACAACAAACAAACAATCTATGCTTATTACAAGGAACCTTGTGGGACAAAACAAACCTCAACTTGTGCATGTAATGTCTTGTGCATAAACAACAAGCTCAGTGTCCTTTCATGGTGCTATCAGAGAGGAGCTCTGCAGTTTATTGTGTATAGCAAAGGAGAAATTAAAATTTAGCTTTAAAACATGTATATCTACATGTGTAACTGTTAGGGAAGCCCTCTGGTTAGAAGGACTCCTCACAACAGTTCCAGTTTGTTGCTTAAAAAAAAAAAAAAAATCATGGTTCAGCACGTTTTCAGAACACTACAAGCAAAATCCATAAAATATTTTATTTTAGCCAGCAGTAAACAACCGATTTTTGTTTTAAATTCCTAAAACTAACTTGATTTCATTATGTTCTAAAACTTTAAAACAATGACAAATAAAGAACTGACAGGACATTTGGTTGCATTTTTTTTCTAGGCATAGAGTAGAATAAGTAGGCATAACCAGCGCAGTGATGGATTTTATAATATAACCGGAGGAAAATGGTCAAGGTTGATGGTTAGGAATGTTTATTAAAAAAAAAAGAATGTGGCCCTATCTGAGCATAAAACATGTTTAAATAACCGTGGAGTTGTTTTACTATTTCAACAACCAAGAGTCCAAGTTGTGCCTGAATGCAGCATACTTGACATGTCGCCTATATGATGTACAGAGTTTGGGCTGATTGGTGCTGAAGGATCTGATTTTTCTCCAGTACCAGTGATGTTTAAGTTCAGTTTAAAATAGTTTCAGGTGCTTAATTAAGCCAAAAGTGCACCCTAACTTATTAATGTAAAAGATGTGTAAACCATTATAAAGTTTTGGTTCAGTCCACCCATTTTTCTCCATTGTAGCTGCATGAAAAACCTTTATGTTTCCAAATACCAGAGTTTAGTCATAGCTGGAAATCCTCTTTGTTCTGGTGTCACTTTTTAAAGATCGTCCCACTTGTGTGCATAAACATTCTGCGCGTGTTCAAGTGTAAAACAGCGCTCCGTTTATTTGGAACATGCGCATACCAAACTGACAGGGCTGTTGCAAACATTTTTGAATTATGTGTACAGCTACAACCCTACTGTATTGGCTTTTAAACGCATTGCATTTATCGAATGGACAAGAAAAAAAAGAGCACACTTGTGGGAATTACTGTTGAACTGCAGAAAGTTGGACTCTGGACTGCTGAAGGCACAAAATGGACACTGTAATTTACTGAAATTTACTGCATTTTACCGTGATTTTCCAAGTTGTATGCAAAAAGGATTTTCGTTCTCTACGCACTCTGTGCATGCAGGATGACAAATAAAGTTGTCTAAGTCTAAGAATTAGGCGGCAAGTATAGTTTTAATAATTGTTGACTGACTGGAGCCAAAAGAAGAATTGAAATAGAAATTTGATTAACGGAAAACTGCGATAGACCTGAGACCTTTCCAAGGTGTACCCCGCCTCTCGTTCATTGACAGCTTGAGATAGGCACCAACAACCCTCGCAACCCCAGCAGGGATAGATGTGTTAGAAAATGGATGGATGGATTAACGGAATAGCCTTTAGTAAATATGGTGATTATAATTTACTGATATACTTAAGCCAATTAGTAAAGCTGCAGCTCTGGATTAATAAAAGCTCTGGTTTACGCTGCTGAAGGGTTCTTTCATTCATTTTTTGGACACCAACTACTGCTGCTGCTTCACAGATGTACAGCACTGAGAAAATGTATTCGGCATTCACAGATTTCTTTGTTTTGATTTTTGTTACACTTAAAGACGCAATAAATAACATATTTACTGTCAAATCAACCTAAATCATTCTCATTTGGCCTCTGGGATGGAAGTAACGTTCCCTATAAACGTTCGGTCCTCTCCATCAAGAACATCTGAGTCAAGCGTTTCTCCTTTCAAACCTAGAGGTACGGTCCGTAACTACTTTAGTTCAGAGTGTAGCGTGTGTTTACTTCCTGGTTCCTGAGCCAATCAAATGAGAGTTCACAAAAGAGCTGCAGCCTGCAAACATGGAAGCCAGTAAGAGAGGCGGAGCAGAAATAGAGAATACAACATCATATACCTATCCTGTGTAAGTTAAAAAAAAAAAAAAAAAAAAAAATCACCAGCAGCAACGGACCGTTTTGAACCTGCAGGCTGCGTATGTGTTGTTCCGATTGTAACCACTAGGTGTCATTATTACGCTACTTATTGTTCCTTTAAATTGTTTCAGATAAAACTGTTAAATATAAAAAGGTGACCAAAGCAAATACACAGCTTTCAAGTCATAATTTCACACATTGAGTGTTTTTTATTTATAAGAGGAAAAATAATCTATCCAGATCAACCTCAGCCTATGTGGAAAAAGTAATTGCTACCTTGTAAAGCTAGACTTGCGGGTGTACATTGGATCCTATTACTGTTACATAACTCAAGTGCATTTGACCTTATGGCATTAAATTGAGAGCCAAACATTCTCATTCATGGTTTTCTCTTAGTAAGCAGGATTTATGGTTCCATCAACTCCAGCAAATTGTCCAGATTCTGAAGTAAAACCAGTCTTCTATGCTACCACCACGTACGATGCTCTTTTTAAGCCAGATGTAATGGAATACACATCGTTAAGATTCCACAGCATATTTTCAAAAGGCTTGTCGTCAAGTTGTTCCCTAGGATCATTGGGATGTTTTCTGGCAGAATTTTATTTCATGCCTTGTCTCACCGTTTAATCATGGACATTGGCCATAAAAAGAGGAGGTCTACAGTGCTTAAGAAGATGCTCTGAGTTTTTTGTGACCTTTTGGATAAGTTGTCGACACAGCTTTAGAGAAATCTGGGTAGGCCTGCCACTTATCAGAAGTTCACATGTTCCATGTTTTCTCCATTTGTAGATAATCTCACTCTGGTTCATGAGAGTTCTAAAGCCTAAGAAACAGCTTAGTAACCTTTTTCAGAATTATGTAATTTAGTCATTTTTTTCAGCGTATTTAGATGATATGTATTGCTTTTAGAGATCTTTTGGCCTACTTATTATTATCAGGCAGGTTTTATGTAAATTTTTACATAGGACCAGGCTGGTTGGACAGCTATGTTCCCTTTATAAATTAAAACAGCGTTTTATATTTACTACATCTAAGTGCAAAAAGAAAAGGATTTGAATACCATATTTTTTGGACTATAAGGTGCTCCGGATTATAAAGCGCACTGTGAATTAATGTGTTTATGTGCATCTTTGTCCACACATAAGGCACACCGGATTATAAAGCGCATTAAATATTCTTCCAAAGTGTTTAATATTACTCCGCCCCTCCGTGTACAGAGCTCTCTCATGAGAGGGAGAGCTATCCGTCTCTATAAACGTAACTTTTATATTGAATTAACTTACTTGGTTTATTGTTGCTAACTCGTACTCCGGACACGGGCTGCCTTACATGAATGTACTTCTAGTTTAGACATTACAGTCAGGCAGTCTTGTAGACTGCTCAGGGGTCTGATCAAGTAGTGACACAGTGTACCGTAATGCTCCGATATCCATTGAGGGGAGCAGCTTTGTTACTAACCAAAGCCGTACTTACACGTTTTAACAGATTTTTGAGCGCATTGTACCACATAAAAATCGACCCATAAGCACAACGCTAATCGTATATAAGGCGCACTGGATTATAAGGCGCACCACAAATTTTTGAGAAAATTTAAGGCGCACTTAAGAATTTAAGTGCGCCTTATAGTCTAAAAAAATACGGTACTTTTTTCAATGTCCTGTTCATAATGCATGTGTACTACAAATATTTACACAAAAGTAAACATTTGTTGTGCTTGAAAGCGTTTGGGTTTGTTCAATTCACTTTGTAGTTATACCTGAAAGAAAACAAAAACACCTTCATCCTATTATCTAATTACCCCTTCTTGCTGTAATCGAATGCACCACAGGACTAAGAAATTCGCCGTTTCCTCACAGATGAGCTGTGGCATGTGTGAGAGGAATCGCTGACTGTCGTCCCATCGCCGTAACATACCTGAGACAAGAAATTCATGCTTTACCAAAGCTTAAGGACCGAAAATACAACATTTAAAAATGTGGTAGTCGAAACATTTTCAAAATACAAGGAAGGATCAAAACAAAAATGACAATTTTTTTTATTTTTTTTTATATGTGAAACTTTCAACAATTGCTTTAACCTTTTCTTCAGAATAAAAATATTATTCTACTTTTAAGTGCCTCACTCACCAAAATGCCTGAGCTCTTGTTCGTACTTCTGGAGAAACGTTTTGCAGTTCTCCTGATCCATTTCCACAGGCTGATTTGAGAAATTAATGATACTCTAGAAGAAAAACAACAACAGTTGTACCAGCATATAAACAGTACCTACAGATAAGTTAATTTTCAAATATTTTTCAACAGTATTACAAACCCCCCCCCCCCCCCTTTGTGGTATACCTTATCAAAAACGTCCCAACTTCCAGTGGCACCGAGCACGGGACTGCGCCTTGGTTCCGGACCTCCCAGCATGCTCTCCTTGCGTCGCCACTCCTCCTCTGTGTTCGTGAGTTCTGTCGGGCAGGCGAGGCTCCGGGCACGTTCCTGTTCCAGCGACTCAGAGCTGTGGACCCCCAAAGAGCACAGCTGGTCCTGCGCCTCGGCCAGCCTCCAACTGGAGACGATGGAGGCCTTCACACAGCCCTGCTGGCTCTGGCAGAGTGACGCCATGGGGCAGTCACAGAGATGGGGAGATGGCGTCTAAAGAAAGGTCAGCGAAGAAAAACTTTACACTTTATTTTAACTCTACTTCAAGGGAGTTCCTAATCAGAAGCAACGTCTAAACTTTCACGGAGTGTTGTTCAACACTGAAATGGATCCAAACTAAAAACTGACCCATCTTAAAAAAATAAAAAATAAAAAGCGGAAAAGTATTGTACAGGCTACTTCAGATGCTAAAACAATATACAGGGTAAAATATGCAGCGCATTTCAACACAGCTCCCCAGTATATCCAGCTGTAGGCTGGACACAGGCCTGTCAAAATCGTTGAGTTTCCTTCTTCATTTACCTCATATGCTAAGATATTTAATATTAATACAATGCCAAATTAGTAATGTATCCGGATAAAGTGTTTGCGTATCAATTCTTTTGACATCACTGGTATAAAGGTGCACTAGATTATAAGATCCACCATGCACCATCAATTTAAAAAAAAAAAAAAAAAGGTATATATATATATATATATATATATATATATATATATATATATATATATATATATATATATATATATATATATATATATATATATATATATATATATATATATATATATATAGCTGCACAGTGGTGCAGTGGGTAGCGCTGTTGCCTTGCAGCAAGAAGGTCAAGAAGGGTTTGAGTACACCCCTGGGTCTTTCTGCATGGAGTTTGCATTGCATGTTATCCCTGTGCACGCGTGGGTTCTCTCCGGGTACTCCGGCTTTCTCCCACGGTCCAAAAACAGGACTGTTAGGTTAATTGGCTTCTCCAAATTCTCCTTAGGTGTGAGTGTGTGCGTGAATGGTTGTTTGTCTCTGTGTTGCCCTGCGACAGACTGGCGACCTGTCCAGGGTGTACCCCGCCTCTCGCCCGGTGAACGCTGGAGAATTTGCATTTTGCACTATTGGATCTTAAGAAGGTTCTAAGTAGAGCTTCACAATGTTAAAAAGGACAAATCAGTGCAAGAGACAAGAACATTTGAGCAGGGAATTGTCTGAAAACTGCATTTACACTCAAACATGATTTTTTCAGCTGATCAAAAGTTTAAGACCATAGTCTTTAAAAGCCAAAAGCTGTGCAAACATCTGGATTCCATGTCATTTTCTGTGAAGTCTTTACACTGTCAAGAAATCCTGATGGCAAAAGCAAAAAAGCTCACTGACTTTGAACGTGGTAGGATTGTTGAGCTGCATGACAGTGCATAAGCAAGGCCTCTCACAACGTGCCATCGCTGCTGAGATTGGACGCAGTAAGACAGTCATTTTGCATTTTTTAAATGATCCTGAGGGTTATGGAACAAAAAAGTCAAGTGGTAGACCCCAAAAAATTTCACCAGCTCTGAGCCGCAGGATCCGATTGGCTGTCCGTCAAGACACGGGACGATCCTCTACCCAAATTAAGGCCATTACTGGTGCTGACTGCAGCCCAATAACCATCAGACGGCATCTGCGAGAGAAGGGCTTCAGAAACAAAAAACGTCTTCAAAGGCCACGTCTTCTTCAACGCCACAGAATTGCCCGTTTGGACTTTGCAAGGATGCACCAAACATGGGACATTGAAAGGTGGAAGAAATTTGTCTTCTCTGATGAGAAAAAAATTAACCTTGATGGTCCTGATGGCTTCCAACGTTACTGGCATGACAGGGAGATCCCACCTGAGATGTTTTCTACACGGCACAGTGGTGGGGGCGCCATCATGATTTGGGGTGCGTTTTCCTTCAATGGAACAATGGAGCTTCAGGTTGTGCAGGGGCGTCAAACAGCAGCTGGCTATGTGGAGATGTTGCAGCGGGCATCCCTTATGACTGAGGGCCCTCGTCTGTGTGGTAATGATTGGGTTTTTCAACAGGACAATGCTGCAGTTCACAATGCCCGCCTGACAAAGGAGTTCTTCCAAGAGAATAACATCACTCTTTTGGACCATCCTGCATGTTCCCCGGATCTAAACCCAATTGAGAACATTTGGGGATGGATGGCAAGGGAAGTTTACAAAAATGGACATCAGTTCCAGACAATGGATGCCCTTCGTGAAGCCATCTTCAACACTTGGATCAACGTTCCCACTAGCCTCCTGGAAACACTGGCATCGAGCATGCCTAAACGATTGTTTGAAGTCATCAACAAGAATGGTGGAGCTACTCATTACTGAGTCCTTTTTTTTGACATTTTGATTTCTGTTTTGGGGGGGGTTTCGGGTTTTTTTGAGCTATTGTCTTAAACTTTTGATCAGCTGAAAAAATCGTGTTTGAGTATAAATGCAGTTTTCAGACAATTCCCTGCTCAAATGTTCTTGTCTCTTGCACTGATTTGTCCTTTTAACATTGTGAAGCTCTACTTAGAACCTTCTTAAGATCCAATAGTGCAAAATGCAAATTCTTGCAATTTTTGACTGGTCTTAAGATTTTGATCAGGAGTATATATATATATATATATATATATATATATATATATATATATATATATATATATATAAATAAATAAAGATATATATGTGTGTGTGCACTTATTTCCACTTTTGTATCAAAGTATTGCTTCCTGTCCTTCAGCTAATTGTTTTTTTTTTTATCCATATTGGTGCCACTTATTAGTTTTACACATTTAATAGTTATATTAAAAAAAATCTAACCTTTTTCCTTTATTTGACCTGCCAATCACTGATCTGAACCATCAAAGAACTGACTTGTCTGGTTGGTCAGTTCATTTCAAATAGCAACAGGCTATCAGAACAGACAAAAAGCAGTGCTGACAAAAAGAGCCCCAAAATGAGAAGGTAGCTGCTGTATCACTTAGCGCAGGGCTAAGTGATACAGCAGTTACCTTGGTGATCTTCAGAGAAGTAGGCCTTTTGGCTGTCCAGCTTTCGTGACACCCCAAACATGCTAGACTTCGCACAAGGTGAGAGTTGTTTTGTTGATTCTGAGGACAGCATACTGTCAGTATATTGTTTGATCTCTCCCATTTTATTTTTTTATTTATTTTTTATTTTTTGGATGTGGTGTGATTTGTAAAGCGTGAACCATTAAGCAAATATCTAAGTGAAGTGCAGCACATTTTCCCGCCGTCTTTGATTTAGTTTTAGCTAAAGCTACTTTACTCTGCTTTCTGTAAGAATTCAGACCCCAAAACAAACCTTAGCCACAGAACCTACTCCTACTCCTTGTTCTAAAATCGGTCTCACTTTAATAAACACTGAAAGACCGTTAGCTTGTTAGCCTGTGAGAAATGCAGCCGAGTTAGGTTAGGTTAGCTCGGCTAAAAGTTACCATTAAACGTCGTTTACCTGTTGGTCGGGATGGACACCAGCGAAGCTCCTCTGCAGCGAAGGCGAGTCGCTATTCTGCTTATCGTTTGCATGAAACGGAGCTCCGTGTCCCATCCACGCCATGACTGCAACGGCAACTCTCTCGGAGTAGCTTGCCCGTCGGGGAGTGCTAGCTAAACGCTAGCTTTGTTTGAGGAATCCCACCGTTTTGCCTCCTTATATTCAGCCGTCAGCTACGGCCACGCGAGTCATAAATAGCGGCCCGAGAAGCCAGAGGAATAAAATCGGAAACGTGATTCAGGGGAACAGTATGTCGGCGCTCCAAACAGAAACAGCAACCGTTGCCTCAACTGAAGCAGGGCTGCAGCTGTTTTGGGACGTGACGTGAGGGTCACGTGGTGCGACGCTCATACCACGTGACGCTGTCACAAATGTCTACATATTTCCAGCAAATTCTTCCTTAGATAATGGCTAATTTAACTCTCGTGGTGGTATTTAACCGGAGTGGTTGGCTCTTTTATTAAGTGCAATTTAGCACGCAGTTTGCAGTTAAACAAACGGGTCTATTTTAAGGTTAGGTCAAAAGTTATCTAACAGTTATATTAAACACTTACTACAAGCTTTCAGTCATTTTATAAACTTTACACACAAAAAAAGATTTAAAATATATTTTTGTATTGTTATTGGGATCATCATCGCCGTGATTTTGTGGCAAGCGTTGAGCAGGTCGAAGAAAGAGAAGACAAGTGGAGAGTAGCACGGATCATCAGAGCAAGAGGAATGCCCTGGAAGATGCCAGTTCAAATTCTCATTTTATTTCCCAATGCCCTGGAAAGCTGGGATCAGATAACAAACAATTAGGCAGGGCACACGTTTGAATGACAAGAAGACGTCTGACAGATAATGTAAAAGTGGGTGAGTTTCAGTTCCCTGGGGGTCAGATACTATGAGAGGGTGAGCAGAGTGGAGTGCATGGAGATGAGTGTCGGGGTTGATATGTAACAAGAGGAAAGCTGTGAACGGGAAGATGGTATAGTGTACTACTAGGCAGAGCAAAAATATCTGCACAAGGACTGATCGTTCATAAAAGAAAGTATGAAACTCAAATAATTTGTATTTTCTCTGCTGTTTTATTGCATTGTAATGTATTTTCTTAGACAAGACATCGGTTTCTTTTGTTTTGCTACGTCTCCAAGCCCCAGCCCACCAGAGACCATCAGACTTTACAATGCTGCACTATAACTGTAATAACTTGTGCAATAACTAATGTGTAATTAATATTGAATACCCTGTGCAATAACATGTGCAATACTCCTGTTAAATAAGTGACTTCAGCTGTTATAGTTACCTGGTACCACTTTAATGTACAATGTCAAATCCATATGTATATAAGTCACATTGAATGTACATGAGTCATCTTAAATCTGTGCTTTATTTCCTTTTTTTCAATCCACTGTATATATGTGGGCACACTGTATAGACCTTATGCACCTTTTCCTCCTTTTGGCGCCTTCTTTTGATTAAACCGATGTGACAAGTGAATTTCTCCACTGTGAAATAAATAAAGTCTATCTTATCTTATCTAAATCCAGGATGACTTTATCATCGTTTGCCTGCTTTTACAATGCTGAACCAGCAGAGGGGGGTAACTCCAGTTTAAACCTCTGATTGCATAACGTCTATTCCCCTTTGCTGGTCTCACAGGCAGACGTGTGCATGTTTCTGATTACAGTATAAACATGAATTTGCGTTTGCTATGATACACCTTAAGTGGGAAACCGAAAATCGAGGTCGACTGGACACGAACGATCTCCGATCTGTGAATAATGGTGTAGGAGGAAAAGTGCCTGAAATACACAACTCAGGGTTTAGGATGAACCCGGCAGACGTTGGTGAGCCGAACAAACTGAAAGGCTCACAGCTACTAGTCAGTCTGCGTGACGATTTCTAACTAACTGAGAGAAACTAGTCAGTGGTGAGTCTATTTAGAATAATAATTAAACGACTAAACGGTAATAAGTACGCCTCTGTGAACCGACTGACACCATTTAAACATCCGAGTGTGAAGTGAAACAAGTCAACTTAGCTATGAGTTGTTGTTGTTTTTAGCTAGCTTACACCGACACAGTTGTGCTAATGAATTAGAAAACGACGTACTTTGTAAAGATTTTATTTTGATGTTTTTGTTTTTTTTGGGGGGGAAAGGCTGGTTACAAATACGAAGAAACGCAGTGGTTGATGTATACCTGCGACAGACAAGCTAATGTTTCAACGCAGTGAAAAAAAAAAAGAGTAGGACGGTTTCCTCACCACTAGGTGGCGGTAAAAGCAAAAAGAAGGAAGACGCGCCTTGGTCCCGCGTCCCGGTCGTGTCGTTTCGTGTCGTATCGAGCATCAGAGACAGTGGGCTGCCAAAGGCCGCCCGCAGACATTCAGACAGCGAGAAACAACCAGTCTTCAGGTCTCGAAAAAAAACATCCTCAGCCCGAAATCAAACTTTAGAGCCAGCTGGCATTTTGCCCTTTCTCAGGCTCCTGTTCCCACAGTTTTTTTTTCCTCTTTCTCCTTTCCACGTTGCTGCTTAAAATTGCAGCATGCATTTTAGTGCCTTTTGTTGAGGCTTGATTTTATACACTCAAAGTTCCCATATATTTATCTATAAAGCACTAAAATAAACCAAAGTCCGTATGTATACAAATGACACAAACAAAAGCAGAGAGTTGAAAACAGACAAGTAAAGAAAAGTAGTCAACCTCTCAGAGTGTGCCTAGGGGTTTGGCAAATGAATATGATTTAAGAAGATTCTTAAACTCAGAGAGAGAAGAGACCTGGCTGGTTGCAAGCCATAAAGAGGTTTTAAAGCAAATAAAATAACTTTAAAAAGGATGCTGAAATGTACAGGTAGTCAGTGAAGTGAATTTAAATTAAATTTAAATTTAAAGTGGGAACGCCCCAGCGTTTTGCACAATCGGCAGGGGCCTAATGGATGATGGCTGCGTGCTGCGGTAATCCAGCATATATATATATATATATATATATATATATATATATATATATAGAACCAATGCCCGGCTTACTGTTTTATAAAGCTGCCTTGATAGAATGGGGTTTCTGTAATTATATAAAAATATTTACACAGATCCAAATTTAAAGTTACCGTGAACGGTATAAGATGATTGTTGTGGCCCAGCTTTGACATCTCCAAACAAATCCACAAGGGCCACAGATGCACCTTGGACGAGTAATTTACGCAGGCAAAATTAAATCCATTTTCCAGGTAAAGTCGTTTAGTTTGTGGTTTATTTCTCTTTTGCACGCAAGCAAACAGAAATTGACAAACATTTTCCTCTGTGCTTCTCTTGCGCTGGTAAAAAAACCATACGCCCACCCAGATGCATGCTGGTCCTACCACTGACAGCCTATTTATAAACTTAATCCAACCAAATTGCTCATAACTAATCAGAAGCAAAGAAAACTAAATAACCAACACATAATCTCAAAACAAATATCAAACAATAAAGTAAAATAAATAACCTTAACTAGATTATACACAAAAAATACAAATTTAATTAATAACAAAAAATAATTGGCTCCTACAATGATAAAAACACCTTTTTTTTTGTCCCATAATGGGGAAATTCGGGATATCATTAAGATGGAAGAAAAGGAGAAAATTTGGTGTCAGCAATATATTAAAAAATCATATCACTACTGCATGTTTACTGTGTATTGTGTTGCCCGAGTAACAGAATTGTACTAAATAAAACAAGTTTGTGTTACCGTTGGGATTTAGTTATTAGTAAAGTCTTACAACTGATACAGGTTTATTAGTCTTAATGGTCTGTTGGTTTAATGGCTGGCAGCTCTAGCCTCCACTATAGAAGGTCTGGAGGTCGGGTCAGTACTGGGTTGTGTCCAGGCATTCAAGCCTTCAGAATCATTGACGTGGCTGTGAAGTATTAGGAAAACATGCGCCGTCAATATTACTGTTGAATATCGTGAAGTATTGACAAACCCGCATTTTTTTTCTTCCTCAACTTGATAGCTCTGAATTTCAACGGTGAACCGATGACAAAATAAAACTCAGACCTGTTTGTTTCTATTCTACAGGGTGACGACGGCACATCAATCTGAAGTCAGACATGAGCCACACGCCTCCAGAAGACAAGGGTCAGTACTTCAGTTTCGTTGCACGTGGTCATTTTGGGACGACAGTAGTCTTTACAAGTGGCACTATAAACATGGCAGAAGGCAGAGGAGTGATACGTGAAGTAAATTATGTATTCTAGCAAAGTTAAAAGTATACAGCTACGTTATATTCTTATACCAAAAATATGAATATTCAGTTGATTATGATCAAATGAGGCTATATACGCCAAGCGTCCGTCCAGATAGTTATTTGATGGCCTTTTTGAGCCTAAATAGAACCCCAGCAATGGGTCGAGTCGGTTGCTTCAACTTGTTGATCAATTGTAAGCATGCGCAGTGACTTAACCCCGGTCATGTGATGTTGTAATGGTATGTATACACAGAAAAGGCTATATTTACTAACAAATTGAGCAAAAACCGAGCTTAAAAGGCAAAAATAACTAATGCTACGCTAGCAGGACATGATAATCTTTCAGGAAAACGTTGAATGCAATCGCAGTGAGTTGCTGGCGTATAAATAAAAAAAAATGTCAAATAACGTGAATATGTACCTTTAAGGTCCTACAAAAAATAGTGCTTTAAGGCGGGACAAACAGGGGTGGAGGGGTACTAACATCTGTCTTTGATATGTGCTGCTATATAAACATTATATGCCCGTTATGCTTTTATGGCTTTAGTTTAAATGCCCCAAAGGAAACAAGTAGTTATCGGTTTTCGATTTCGGTCGTCAAGCTTTTAGAAGTGTCCCTGGTCCAACACGCCTGAATGAAACGGCTTAATTAGCTCCCCAGTATTTAGTTCTCCAGAGTCCGGCTAATTACCTGATTATTTGACTCAGGTGTGTTGAAGCAGAGCCGCATATAAAAGTTGCAGGGCACCAGACTTCTACGACTGGAATTGAAGATCCCTGGTCTAAAGTAATCCACACCAAACTAATGCAGGACTGAATAGACTTAGACAACTTTATTTTTCATTCTGTATGCACAGAGTGCGCACAGAACAAAATATCGTTTGCATACAGCTTGGAAAATCACAGTAAATTACAGTAAATGACAGTGAATTTCAGTGTCCATAGTCCCTTTTCTGGCTTCAGCAGTTACAGTATAATCACACACTGGACAGTTAATGGTCCAATTTCTTATTTTTATAAGAATAAGTACGTACAACAGTGTCTTCAGTCAGAGGCTTTCTCCAGATCCGCTGTAGGACAGGAGATCCTTCCTGTCTGCAGCCATCAGCAGCTACAGCAACTCGTTGAAGAAACCCGTATGAGTTACATTTAAGTTCCCTTTTAATAAAGTATTATTGAATTTAATTTAGCTTCATCAGGAACACACTGAACTGAGGTTTCTGGTAACCAGACAATAGTAGACCCCAAAAGGTGCATGTATGCATGCCTGATGGTAAAGTTAGAGCATGACTATGGCAAGCCGTATGTGTATTTATTTTGTACATTTAATAGTCAGCATCAGTTTAATTAATACCAGGAAACCCCAGACACTAATTAAACCCCACAAAGTCCCTAAATCCAAATCAAGATTTAAATATGCCTGTGCCTTTAAATAGATTTGTTTTTTTATATTTATTAACTATTAATAGGCTATAGAGCACTATTTATGTCAGACAGGATGGATATTTTAAAATGTTTTTAATCTTAAAGGCAGTTTACCAGTTCTTAACAAGCAATGTGCATTAGCATAGAATAGACCTTTTTTTATTTTTTTTTATTAGAATAGGGCACACTAAGACAGCAGCCAGTAATGCTGACCGCCTTGATCATTACCTTGAGAAGCTAAGCCTGTTTAAGAAAGTGAGCGTCATAGTATTTAGTTAAAAAAGGCTCAAACCGACTGCTCTCTCACTCTTCGTGAAGAAACAAATGAAGAAGACCTGTGGCATCAAAGGTAGAAAACATTTAAAATGTTTTTAGATCTTCTTGTATATAAGTTCCTACGGAGAAATACGTCGTCCCATATTGGCACCAGCAGGTTAAAGGTTTACGAAAAACAGATCGCAAATCAACCGCAAAAATTCGAACCGGTTCAGCCACGTTCAGTTCAGTTGCACTTGTTTTTGCGTGGGTTTTGGAAAAGGAATAAAAAAAAGAAAAAAAAAGATCAAATCTGGATTCTATAAGAAGAAAATAAACCGGTTCCATTCAAACCCATGGTTGTGTCAGATCCTCAATTATCCGGGTCATCGCAACGGCAAATCCAGTTGGTGCCCATTGACGCTGCTCAGCTGAATTAAATGACGGCCGTCTTCCAAACGGACACGTCGCTCTAGATTTATAAGAGATTTAAATCCACTTCAGCTTGTAGTAGGTCAGCTTTAAGTAGCCAGCCGACATGTAAACAGTTGTTTAATGGGCATCCTAATTTCCAAATGCTCCCATTCTATTCATTTGCTTGATTGTGTCCTAGCACCTTTGACAATGCACAAAAGCAGAGAAGCACTTGTTGAAGAATGTCGTGGCATCCGTCCAGTGGATTTGAGCCATTTGCACGACTTCCAAGTCACACTGAAGCCCTTCTAGTGGCTGTAGTAACACCAAATGCCTCAATTAGATACTTGATCTTGGTGTTTCTGTTACTTTGGCAGCTGGCTGACGACGTTAAGCCAGAGCTGCCTGTTGATTTCACCCCCGTAGATATTTTTGCAGACGTTTCGCAATAGTTGGAATACATTATTGTTGGGTCTGATTACAGTACGATAAAAAAAAAAAAAGGCTTCACCTTCCCCCAGAGGTGAATGAGTTCACGCACTCGATGGTTGTCCGTGTAATTCAATGTGGTAATAGGGTTATTGTGTTCTAATGAATGGGGGTGCCTCCAGCTCTGTCATTCGCACTTCAGCCAAGGCCGTAAAGAAGCTACATGCTCAACATTCCTCTTCTCACACAAACGGGGAAGACTGAAGTGGGTTGTGCTGTTTGTGTTTGTGTGAGTCCTGCGCACATTAGGGCCTATGTGCGTTTGTCAGTGGGATGAATGGGATGGAGTGGGGTGTATAACAGCGGGGAAGCGCACACAAGGGCAAAGGGAGCCTCGCAGCCATTCAGTTGGCTTAAATTAAAGGACCTCGGATGGAACCGTGACAGGGATGCTTCTCGATGCCCGTCAACGTTGTCAACTTTATGCCTGACCGCTACACTTTGTGGTTTTCCAATGTGTGAGAGGATGTGGTGTGAGTCATGCCACTTTGAAAATCAGGGACTTTCGTCAGCAAAGTCCTAGTAACTGGGAACCAGGGGACGTCTCTGGAGAGTGGAACCATTTGCTTTACTTTGCTCTCTTGAAAGGTAGTTTAGTCAAAATCAGTGGCGAGTTCAGGGCTCTACAGGCTGCACAACATATCTTAAACATGTCATTATCGCAGCAACAGCGCACACATGTGGGGAGTGGTGGCCTACTGGTTAGAGCAGCGCGCTTGCACTCTGAGAAGGATGCAAGTACCCGGTTCGATCCCTAGTGCCTGCACTCTGGGTCCCTGAGCAAGACCCTCAACCCCCAACTGCTCCCCGGGCGCCCTACAGTGGTAGCCTACTGCTCCCCTAGGGGATGGGTTAAAAGCAGAGAAACCAAATTTCGTTGCTCTGTACTTGTGACAATGCAAAAGTTGAATTCTATTCTATTCTATGTGTGGGCTAATTGTTTAAGTAGCTTGCATTCAGACTCTCTCTACCTGGTTTCCATACATCTATCCTGCTGGTTTCCTGTCCGTCCGTCCCTCCCATCATCCGTCTTTCAGTCCATCAATCATCTTTTTCTCCGTCTGCCCATCCCATCCATTCTTATAGTCTGCTGTTTTTGCAGGTTTCGTTCATAAAGCTTGACCAAATTAGAAGTAGCAGCGATAAATTCCCTGTGAACGTTTGTGTTTATGCTTTAAATTGACTTGAGAGCCTTGAACTCTTGTCATTTGACTTTGGGAAAAGCGTTTAATTGAATTGTAGTTTTCTAAGAGTGGTAGTGTAATCGCACAAATGCAGTCACGTGTCTGTGTTAGTAACTGGAAATAGTTATACATGTTTAACAAGAGCGCATCTGCTTTATTAATAGGCTATAGAGCGCTATTTATTTCAGACAGGATGGACATTTTGAAACGCGTATGCTTTAGAGGACATATAGTAAAAAACAAAGAAACAGAATGAGTCTGGCTAAGATGGATTAGAGGCCAACACAGAGAGGACTCTGGGCCTGCTTTCCCAGGCTGTGTTTCAGGAAAGGCTGTATTTTTTACACCATGACCAGCGCGTAGCCTTTTTCCTGGGGAAATCCGAGACAAAATCAGTAAAGGCTGATGCAGGGAGGGAGAGAACAGGAAAACTAGCCCTGGGAAGGAAGGGGGGAGAAGGTGGTAGGCGCTCTGCTATGCTTGTTCAAGAAATTATATGTGACGCCATATAAACTAAGCTGTGCCTTGTTTAGCGGCAGTACAGAAACTTTTTCCTTTCATATCACGTTACTGATCAAGCTTGATTAACATCTTGGGGAAAGACGGAGCCATTTGAAGAAAATTGCCAACAAATTAAATTAATGGATGGATAGAAGCCTGCTTATAAGCTTTGCAAAACCCTAATCGCACAGTAAATGCGGCTGTTTGTGTTACATAACTGTTGTGCACTGATTAACATTATGTGTAATTAAGCATATTTACATTGTGTCATGATTTGTCTTCGTGAACCCGGACAGAGCACGCACACACAGAGCTATTTCTATTGCAGTTTATTGAAAGTAATGAGTTGGATGATGATGACCAGAGTTAGTAACCGGACTGGAGATGATGGGTGCAGGAGCAGGCTGACTGGAAGAGACTGGAGAGAGTTCTTGGAGATGCTGGGTTGCTGTCAGACCAGAGGTGCAGAGCGAGACAGTTCTTGGGATGCAGGACTGCTGGAGCACAGGGTAGCAGGCAATCCAGCGACAGAGCAGAGAGCAAACTTGGAGCACAGGGGTAGCAGGAGATCCAGCAGCTGGCAGAGGCCTTACTTGAAGCATAGATGTAGCAGAAAATCCAGCAGCTGGCAGAGGCCTTACTTGAAGCACAGAGGTAGCAGAAAATCCAGCAGCTGGCAGAGGCCTTACTTGAAGCACAGAGGTAGCAGAAAATCCAGCAGTTGGCAGAGGCTTTACTTGAAGCACAGAGGTAGCAGAAAATCCAGCAGCTGGCAGAGGCCTTACCTGAAGCACGGAGGTAGCAGGAAATCCAGCAGCTAGCGGAGGCTTTACTTGAAGCACAGAGGTAGCAGGAAATCCAGCAGCTAGCAGAGGCTTTACTTGGAGCTCAGTGGTAGCAGGAGATCCAGCACCTAGCAGAGGCTTTACTTGAAGCACAGAGGTAGCTGGAAATCCAGCAGCTAGCAGAGGCTTTACTTGGAGCTCAGTGGTAGCAGGAGATCTAAACTAAACAGGGAGCAAACTAGGCTGACAGACGTGGGGTGAGTGGAGACTGATGAGAACAGGACTAGACAGGCCTGGTGTTGGTAGAGACTGAAGACGAGCCGGTGGGGAAGAGAAGATTAAGGGAGGCTTATGTAGGGAGGCTGGCAGGTGAAGTAAGTTCTGACTAATTAGGGCCTAACAGGTGTGACTGATTGCTGAGGGAGTGGAGGGTGAGCCAAGTGAGAGGAGGAGGAACTGAAAAATAACAGAGAAAAAAGCCAGACCAAAACTAACCCATGACACTAACCCATGTATTTATTTGCTGCAATGTGTCGCCCGTATTAGGTAGTTTAATTTTAAGAAATTAGGAACTCCTTGTTTTAACACCTGAATAGTCCAGATAGCCAGCAATGGCTACATTTACTTATTTGTGGCGTAAAAGGTGAATTTGAACATTGCTACTTTAATGCTCGGTTCTTCTTCTGTTCTGTAACTTGGTAGGTCGTATCGAGGCTTCCTTGGTATGTTATGCGTTTAATGATTTATTCAAAAGTCTTTTTTCTTTCAAAATAACCTAAAAAAGAGTCTTTTTAGACATTTTCTTTGGTAAGTTCACAATAAAAGAAGATTACAGTTGGTGCCGGGCAATAGAACACTTTCAAAATTTAATGGAAGGCTTTAAAATTCAGTAGGGAAGATTATGCGTTGAGCTGCCATTTTTTATGTCATCTTTAAAAGATGGAGACGAGATAGTCACAAGAGAAATTGATGCGCATTATTTTATGCAGGTACTGAAACGTTTTTGAAATGCGTTACTTGTAATCCATGACCTAAAATAGCGGCAAAGGAAATTCTGCTTGGCAAGTTTTAAAAGTAAATGTCATTACGTAATAATGATTATTTATCATTTCATAATAATATTTATCATTAGGTCATAGTGATTATTTCAATTTCTCTTCAGTTTATATTTAAACAGACACTATCATAGAAAAGAAATAAGTAATTAGAATCTGTATCATAATATTAAAATCATATCACCCGGATCCGGTTCTAATTAGGCTGCTCATTTAAAGCTGTTTCATGTTATTCTGATTACCATTTAAGAAAGCAGTATTAGGATGGATTTAGAACAATTTTTGTTTGTTCACAAAAAACAAAAAAAATCTAGGTTGAATGAGCTTCAACCTGGGCTTATGGTTAATTGAACAGCTACAGTCCGACCCCGGTGATGGTCGGTGGGTCGCGGTTTACCACTGGAAGAATATTTAGCCTCAGTAAAGGAGGAGGAGCAAAATGAGAATTGATAAAGCAACATATTTTGTAATTGTTGATTCTTTGTTTACTTTTAGCAGAGCTTGGTGTTGCGAATTAGCGTAGCTGTTACTTTCTCAGCACAATCACACTTTTTAAAAATATTGCTACAGTTTAACGTCAGCGCTCCCTTTTAAAGAAAGCTTTAACGTAATTAAAGACTTGAAATGCTTTGTTTATATTATTGACTAAGTGCCCAAGAAGAGATTGAACAACCCCCCCCCCATCCGTGTGTTTTGTTCCTTTCAGGTCTTGACCCTCTTGTGCTCAGGGACCAGTTGTTCGGGCTCTGGAACCAGAACCATCTGCAGGTGGTAAGAGTCACCTTCACAATGTCACTTTCATGCATGCAGGACTCCATGTGTGTTTTAAAGACAGTGGGAAATAGGTGTGTGTGTGTTCTTTGTGTTTGCAAAAAGCACGGGAAGGAGCAAACTAGTGTGAGGTCCCAGCATCTGCAACCAAAGGATGAATGTGTGTGTGTTAATGAGGAAAGCAGAAGGAAGGAATTTGTGTTGCTCTGAATGAACTTGAGAGGAGGATATTGAGTGGATGACATCTGTTTTGTAAATTAAGACACAGTTCAAGGTATTCTCACACAGATATCGTTTTCTCTTGTTGGAATTTGCTAATGTCAAGCTTTGCATTCCTTACAGCAGGACCCCGTCTTTGTCGGAAACCTCTGCGTCTGCTTGTCATGTATTCGGAAACAAAATTCGCGTCTCTGTGTTACGCAACATTTGTTGTCTGAAGACATTTGTCTTCAGACACAGAAATCTGTGGCGGATCGGGGTTCCTATCCAGTTTGGGACTGTGTCTGGAAACAAGTGGGGGGGAAATAAAAGAGAGCATGGAAAATGATTTTTATTTCCACTTATGTTCTGTGTCTTGAAGAGAAATGAAACCTGCGCTGTCGTATGATGCTTTCTAATGTGGCTGTTCGTTCTTTTAAGATGATTTTTTTTTTTAAATCACCATTACCATTGGCGACATTATAATCAGTTCCTAAAGTATAAAAAACTTATACTCAGATTATTTTATTGTAGAGAGAAATATTCCTTTGAGCAAATGTTTCTGTTTTTCATTCCACTTAAGTCGCCCACCTCAGTAAATAGCTGACGAGCGATATTAGGACTTATGGGCGACCATTTTTTCAATCTGCCTCCGGGCGATTTACACGCAGCTTTTTCTTCCCATTGTGGTTTAGTTTGGTATTTACTTCATCTGTCCTGAGAGTCAGATTGAAGAATAGATGTTTTTGGGTCACATCCAGTGGAACCGTTATGATCTTGAGCCACAGCTCAGCTCTGGATCTTGCATGGTCAGCTTCTAATTTTCTAGACAACTTGTAGTCTGGAGATTTAAGAATATAGATTTTTTTTAAATAAGTTTTTTGCACCCAAATTTTTAAGTATCGAGTTGTTCCAACTATGATAAATTCGTTGAGCTTTTGCAGTTTAACATTTGTGTTTAACATTAGGACGTCCACTGATTATATATTGTGGGAAATTGTGTCCTTTTGTCTGCATAAACAATAAAAACCAATCAAGGAACAGCCAAAACTCCTACATATTAAAAATATATTTTAATCAACTCTCAGTTGAGCCCATTTTGAAGCTTTTGCTTGTATATTTTACTCGAACTGGTTCTGATGCACGGCTCAAAGAGCAAACGGTAAAAGTGTTCTGACTTGGCTGAAAGATTTGAGGGGATCCACCTACAAGCTGTTGTGTTCCTGTCTTGAAAGTGACCTTTCTCTCCTCCTCTCTCCACCCACAGCTACATTTGGCTGCCATCCAGGGATTCTCAAAGCTGGCGGAGCCTCACGAGGCCCTACTAACGATCCTGGAGAGCTGTCCGGGGAAGCAGAAGGGCCGGAGCCACACCCTGGGCTACCACATTCTCATGGATTTCCAGGCGTGGATAAAGGAACATCCTCAGGTAGTCGAGCTGATCTAGATAAGCTTCCAGCTCCTGGATGACATGCTCTAGTAGAAGTATTGATTTTGAGCTGTTCAGGTATTATACGTGTGCTAATGTCTGGAAATCCTCCATAAACCTCTCCTTTAGAGTTGTTACTCTTTGGATCAGCGGTGTCCCAACCTCTCCCTAGGTGGGCCAAAATTGTGGAATTTAGATATTTTTTTGCTTCGAATTTATGCTGTTAGTTTACTTTTTAAGTTCCTCAACAAAAACTAAACATGGAACATTTTTAATGAAAACCATTAATGTGTCAGACGTTTTACCTTATTAAAAAGAAGGCATGCAATTTCCTAATTTTTTGGGGGATGAATTGTTTTCTGGTAAATACATTTATAAGGAGGTTTGTAAAATCACTGGTCACTATTTTTCCAAAAGCTGTGGAAAAAAAAAACCTGTTATTAGCCATGTTTAGTAAATGGATGTGCCCACATCTGCTTATGAGTCAATTCTGGTGGGCCTATGGACTATGAAACTGGACTGAAAGCATAAGGATTGGTTAATAAAAGATAAATCCTGTCTTTTGCACATACTGTTTTTCTTTTAGGATTGAAAAAGTGGACCAAATTAGTGTGATTCACTTTGGACAGCCCCAATTTAGATCATGTAAAAGCCTCCAAAAAATTCCTCTCTGTTCATTTTTATCACATCATACTTTATTTCATTTTCCTTTCATGTTTTTTTTTTTTTTTTTTTTTACCTCGCCAGGTGAGTCTGAGCTCTTTCTCTGTGCACAAAGTAGTGGGGCTTCAGCGAAGGGCTCTTGACCTGCTGACAGATACCCAGCCCACCTTTGTAGAGTGTCTGATCGACATCTACAAGCTCAGGTCCTTGGATCCTTCCATACTACGTTTGCACATCGTCAAACTCCAGGCTCTCAACTGTTACAAAGAAGTGAGTGTCCAGTGCAGCGCTTTTTATATTATAAAATCCTCTCCGTCCATAAAATTAAAGAGGTAGCTTAGTTTTGGCACCTTTTCAGCTTTTTATTTTCTTCCCACAGGCGGTGACTCTGAGCATAAACTTTGGTTTACAGACTGAACTAAAAGCCGAGGAGGTGAGACGAAGAACTTTTGTTGTTAGTGTAAAGCTGGTGTTCTGTTAATTCCTGCATAATTATTTATAAAGATAACCTTTTGACTAGTTAGAATAAAATCCTCAGATGATCTTTTTTTTTTTAACGTTTTCTTAATTTCTGTCTTCACTATTTTACAGATGCTTGTTCCTCTGGTTTTACAAGACAAGCTGCCATTGGCGGAGTCCTTTGTCAAAGGACACAGTCACCTGCAGCAACAGCTTGTCATGTTGCTAGACTCTTGGTGTCACCCGCAATTCAGAGTGGAAGACATAAGAAAGTAGGCTGGCTGGGTTCATTTGTGGGAACTGAGTGCATACTGTGCCCTCCATATTTTTTGGCACCCGTAACGCCGCATTATGTCAGAATGTAATACATTTGAACTTCAGAGTGTAATAAAACGTCACTAAAACCGCCATAATCGCCACAAATTGTTGTAATCTCCTTGAACGCATTTGGCATTAGCTTCTGCCGCATTGCGTTATAAATCACGAACCAGTATTTGTGTTCATCCTAATCAATTTACATTTAAGAACTGTCATGTTATGGATCCTAAACATTTAAATCTTTGAAACACAAACACTGTTTGTGATCATTTAATGCACAATGCACCACATCATTACATTTGTCTTTTTTTTTTTTAAAAAAAGAAGAGGAAGCGCCACATTTTCTAATAACCACTGCAAAATGTAATAATGTTATAACACAGTCGGGCCTAAACTGTTACAAAGTGAGTTCATGGGATTTTATTACATTTTGTGGCGATACATAATGTGGTTGTGTTACATAATGCGGCGTTACAGCACCACTGGCAAACATGCTTACAACCACTTTAAATAAGCATAATCTCACATGATTTCAAAAAATCCAACTTTTAATTTTAAGTGCAGTTTTTCCAAGTTAAAAAAATAATGGTTTCTACAGCCCAATTATTGGTACTCCTAACAATCCCTTTAAAATAAATGTAACTAGAGTCCTTTTTATACCTTTTTTATGTTGAGCATAATTTAAAAAAAACGTCTAAATATTAACACGTCTTTATTTTTCCTTTGCATTTGAATATGGTGCAATAGTAGCTACCAGGATGAACAAGAACCCATATTTACAATGTTTCGCTGCAATGCACCCTAAGCAGGAAGTTTAAGGTGAAAAACAGCTCACTGGTTAAGACCTGCAGTAAAGACTACAGTCTGGGTCACAGTGGCTGCATAAGTAAACATTAGGTGCCGTCTTCATGCCAGTTGGTTGTTCGGGAGGGATAACAGAAAAAGATCCTTTTCTGTCATCCATTACAAACTTAAAGGTAGAGTTTTTATTTTTTATTTTTTACCCCACTTTGACTTTAACTTACTTTTTTACAGATGGGACTGCATCCCTGTTCAGATTCTTGCTACAAACACGAAGCCCATAATGCATTACTCTGTCCTTTCATGTCATACACGTGGCTAGATCACTAGCCATGTTTGCTTCTAGAGCATGCAGCTGGAGATACGGAGCACATGCACCCGAGCAATGTGTGTACGACTTGAGGGGAATTCCCCCCCTCCTATCTGCAGTGAAAACTCCCCACAGGGCTGGGTTTGTTTGCCTTGCTCCCTAATGCAGGCTTTAAGTACTAGTAATGTTGCTGTGCATCATCTTCAACATGTTATCTGAAACAAATTCTGACAATCAACGTATTTCTCTGTTCAAACGATCACAGGAGGATCATGTGGCGGCTCTGCTCAGTATTTCTCCAGTCGAGGTTTGAGACCCCCCCCTACCCCCTTCAGTTGGTCCTGAGATGTAAACGATCCTTGTAGATATTAAAATGAAAGGATCTGAAAGAGGTTTGAGATAAGATGTTCATCGGCAACAAACACTGGGGGCTGGTGTGAAACAACATGTAGGAAAGCACCTAATGGCCGCTGTGTTACTGTGGGCTGGTTACTCTTCAGAGTACCTTGATAACGTTGTTAGAGCACACGGCCTGATGAACTCTTTGAAATACAACCATACTGTAAATAAAATATCTGATGCACTCTACTACCTTACAAAAGAAATGGTCAGCACTGGTTAATGATCCAAAACATTGGCTGTTATGAGCTCAAATTGTTTCCTAGACGCTAAATCAGGCCCTTACTGAGAATGTCGCTCTAGGAACCTGAATCCTGCACTGAGCTATATTATACACTGGAATGCTAATCGCCGGCTGTTAGAACGAGTCGCTTTGAAGCCACCGGCCGCCATATTGGTACTCCCTATTTTCCCCCAGTAACTAGGGAATATGTGCGCTACAGCATCGAATAACGAGGATTTTCTCATGTTCGGGGGGGGGGGGGGGGCTTAAGACTTTTAAAATGTCAAATGCCATATACTTTTATGTTATGTTCTAAAACTATCACGTACTGAGAAAGTCATGTGCTGAAATATTTTGCATTTTATTTATTTAAATATATATATCTAACATTTATAAATATATATAAATAACAATATACAAGAACATATATTTACATATATGTATACATATATACATATACATACATATACACATATTTATATATATACATATATATATATATATATATTTAATATGAATAACATGTAAAATATTTCACCACCTAATTTCCTAGTAGTTAATAGTGTTAGTACATCCACTGACTGTAAAATTACCTGTGAAACGTTTTCACACAGCCAGAAAACTGCTTGTTATTGCAACCAAATCCTATGGGATTCTGTGAGAGTAGGGAGTAGCAAGATGGCGGCCAGTGACTTCAGTTTTCCGGCAAAATCAGCACTCCAGTGTATAATATAGCTCAGTGGAATCCTGTAGAAAACCTGTAGGAGGGAGCTGAAGAAAAACAGCCGACCCAGAACATTGAAGGATTTACAGAGATTGTTGTTCTCTGTGTGCATGTGCCAAACATGTGAAATGTTTTAGAATAAATGTTTTCCTATTAGCTAAAAAGGGGAAGTGGAGGATGAAAAAGGATTTTTTTTTTCCAATGCTAAAATGCTCTAACCTGACCCTAGCCAAATGAATTTCGCTCTGCCTAGCTCCACTCTCATCCATCTGGAACAGATCCATAGGAATGGCATTTCAGAAGGCTGGGCCTTATCAAAAATCCTTGCATATGATTGGATAAGCTACTTATCTGTCATCTTCATCGACGTGCTATTTCAACCACTCACACCGAAGCTAACCCGTGACGATGATGAGAGCGACGCAGGAAAAAACAAAACAGAACAGCCAACAAAAGCCTTCAGAGGCGTTCTCTGATGTTCTTTTAATGAAACAATATTAGGTAGATTGGACAACACGGAAGAAATAGCAGCATCAATGTTAACGCTTGCTTCCTCGATGCAAGCCACCATTGCTATCAAAACAGTCTCACGTCACGGTCGCTTCTCCACTACGTCACATCTATGAAACTCCAGCCCTGCGTCCTGATTGGCTAGACCAGGGGTCTGCAACCTGTGGCTCTGGAGCCGCAAATGGCTCTTTCTACCTTCCACACTGACTCTTAATAACTTTCGCTACAAATTATATTTTTATTATGTTATGTTAATGCGGGTTTTAGCAGTTTTTTATTGGAATAATTTTTACAACAGAATGATGCTAAAAGTGCCCGTAATATTTAATTTTAAATCAATATTCTTTCATTATGTTGGAAAATGGAAACTAAGATTTTTTTTTTACATCATTATCCACAAATATCAATATCCCGTCCATCCTCTTTTTTTTAAAACCTCAAACTAGACATAAAAGGCCGTTTCTTCAACGATGACAACATATTTCCTACACTAGATCTTTATCAAAAATTATAATTTGTCTTTTTTCAAAAGGCCAGGCAACATTTGTGGCTCTAAACGAGTTTAATTCAAGGGGACTGTAGGCAAAATGGCTCTTTAGACTGTAAACGTTGCAGGCCCCTGGGCTAGACAATAAAATTGGTTGAAGAAATCACTCTCTATGGGAGATGTCCCAGATGGATGTGAGTGAAGCCAGGCGGAGCTAAGCGGAATGAAATTCATCTGGCTCGTCAGGTTAAAAATGCTCAGCTTCAGTTAAAGGTTGGACTTTTTTTTAACATTTTGGTGTGAGAATATGCTGCTGCAAAGAAAGGAGTGTTATCTTTTTTTTCTTACCTTTACCAGAAGTGCCAATGAATATCGCCAGTACTGGATGTGAAAGCGTCATCATCCTCATGATTTCATCAAGTAAGATTAAATAACTGTGTGTGCGTTTGTGCTTCCACAGGCAGTTTCCTCGCCTCTCCCTGTCCAAGCACTACAGCGCTCAGGTTCAACCCAAAATAATCACCCGGCACATCTTCCGGCTCATAGAGAAATTCAAAATTGACCAGAGTGGGTGACCTGCCCGTCTCACTTTGTTTCAATGGTCTTTGTTTCTTTTCCACCCAAGTCCGACTCCGGCCTCTTCTTTTCGATGCAGGTCTCTGTCCAAACGCTCTGCATAAGAGGAGGCTGGACTGTCTGCGTTACCTCATGTTTAAGACATTTGTGGAAGTAAGTGATGCAGCAGAGTCTTGCAGCCTACAGCTTCCTACAGGCAGTATATTTGCTTTTAACTGTGAGCCCAGCTGTTCATCTCTGCGCACATGATAACCCATAACACCAGCAGTAAACCGTAGCCTTATCTTTGTGTTGTTTGTTTGTAGAAAACCATGACAGAGGAGAATTGGACCGATCACGTGCAAGTAGGTTTTGTTTAAACCAGGGGTGTCAAACATACGGCCCGCGGGCTGGATCGGGCCCGCCGAACAATTTAGTCCGGCCCTGTGGCTAAATGCATTATCATTATAAATGAAATTTTTTATTTTTTTTATTTTTTTTCCCCAGTGTCCTGTCTGGCAATGTGGCAATAAGATGCCAAAAAGAGCTCATCAGATTTGACTTTCACAAGTGGACAAGATAAAAGGAAAAGAATGTTAAAACAATTATTGAAAAAAACATGTACTTTGTTTAATTGAAAATATGCAGTTCCTATATTGTCCACGCTGTGTTTTAATTAGCAGATTAAGCTTCAGGTGTGGAAAAATTCTAATCATTTCTTAATTTTTTATCTGTTTGATGTATTTTGTCATGCCGGACAGTGTTTTAAGTTCCAAAAAATGTGAATAAATGTTTTTCAACATAGTTTATTCACTGTGATCAGTTCTTATGCATAATGCACAAGTAAACGTTAACTGAGTAAAAGTATTGTTGAAATTGCACATACTTTTCTTAAAAACGCTGAGGTTATTCATAATATATTGTGTAAAAGTGAAAATAACTTAATATAAAAATCAACAAGTCCACATTTATTAGTTCTATTTAATCTTGCAATGAGTTAACTCGTGTGGCCCTCTCGAGATCAGATTAAGCTGAATGCGGCCCCTCAACCAAAATGAGTTTGACACCCCTGGTTTAAATGCAGGCTTTGACCTGATAGCGTTGATTCACACATTCTGTTTAATCATCCGCTGCCACGTCATTGTAGGTGTTTTAGTCTGTGCCGTGTATGTCCAGTATGTGGTGGCAGATGACCTCCAGCTGCAGGTCCATTTGGTGGAGATGCTGGCGAAGCACTGCGGCCTCCAGAAAGCCTCCCAGTGGTCACTGAAGTACAATATCCCCAAAAACCGACTTCCGCCGGGGGTGTGGGAGACGCAGCAGAGCCTGCCACCTGATCTACAGTGAGTTGGTGGAAAATATGCATACGCACGTCCTACAATTGAACTAAAATACCGATCTGGAGTCAACTTCCAAGTTACAATTTTACTTTTCGTTCTGTCATGCCTTCTGTAATCTGTGTGTATTTTTCTTTCTCCTTCCCTAATCTAAATTCCTCTGTCTTGTTTTAGTGGTGCTTTTATGTCTCTGGCATGCAAACCCAGAAGTGACACATCTTCTCTCTGTGCTCAGACAGATATGTTTGAACGATATGACACACGAGGAGTGGGTGCCTCCTCAGTCTCACTGCCAGAGGTTCTACCAGGTGCCGCTCGCCAAAGACAAGGTCCACTTTGTAGATACGACGGAAACGCTCCACAGATGTCGAAGCATTCTGCTCAAGGTACAGAGATCTAAGTATTTTGGATATACTTACGCATTGTTGTATTGACACAAGGGCTGTCAATCGATTAAAAAAATTAATCTAATTAATTACATACTCTGTAATTAATTAATCTAAATTAATCGCATATAATTTTTGCTGTGAAAGCATTTTAAATATTTAAATTCAAATGATTCAATGAATAATCAGCATTAGATACATTAAAGTGCTGTTTTCCACAGCAGACAAACTGAACTAGACAGATGCCAATGTCAAACTGAACTCACGTCAACAGGAGACGTCAACTGAAATAATAATAAAAAAGATAACCTGAATTTAACAGACGTCAACATATTCCATATTCCAATCTACTTTTTAGGCTAATTATACACAATTTAGACCTAGTGCTATTTTAACAAACAAGCATTAGTTGTTATCTCTTATCTGATGTATTTCTGATGTTTGGCACTTTGTTTTACCTCGTGTTAAAGTGCTCTTTAAATAATGATGACATTCATGATGATTATGATCAGAATAAACTTTTCCATCACCTCCCAGAAGCTGGAAAGTCTAAATACTTTAGCCTAAATATTTTAGGCTAAAATATTACACTTTTTATTTGTTTTTCTTCAATCCCTCGGTGATGTTTAGTAATTTCTGCCAAAGGCTGCAGCATTTTGATTTAATTCATCTGAATGCAGTATTTGCAAGCCATACTCCCCCCAGGGGAGGCGCGCCTCACCTATTGAAAACCCCTATACGACATTGATTAATCTGCGTTGTTGTTTTTAATCCGTTATTTTTTTTTTTATTAATTAATCGAAACTAACGCGTTATTTTGACAGCCCTAATTGACACGTCCCGTTTCTGTGTCTCTCTCCAGGAAGGCGTCGTGGTCGGGGTCGACATGGAGTGGCAGCCGACGTTTGGCCGTGTCGCTGCTCAGAAAGTTGCTCTCATACAACTCGCTGTGCTCGACCAAGTGTTTTTATTAGACCTCTGCGCAGGAGGATTCTGCGAACAGCCGGATCTGGTTGCTTTCATCAGGACCCTGTTTTCTGAGCGAAATATCCTGAAACTGGGTAAGCAGCAACATAATCGAATGGTAATCAGTTTCATGACTTTTAAATACAAACGGTGTCTCTTTATTTCTGTACAGGTTATAGCATGACCGGGGATCTCAAGTGTCTCACTGCCACCTGGCCTGAGTTATCAGAGGAGCCCCTGAAGACAGAGGGGTTGCTCGATCTCCTTAAAGTACACCAAAAGGTGCCGTTGTCCCATCAGTCGCTAATTAGAAAACAGCAAACTCTTAATTAAAGCAATCAGCTGGTCGAAGAGCATTCCCTTTATTATTACAAGTCCTAATCAGATGTTTCTACTAATTCTACAGTTGTTTACAACAATGCCCGATTGTTATCAAACCTTCAAAGTAAAAGCCCTTATTTTAAATAGCTCCTTTATTTCAGCTCCAAAATTATGTCAGATAGGTTTCCAAACATATTATCTATTAGAGATAAAGCAATCAGACATTTCTGATCTGCGGTTTTTGTATGGTCTGTCCTACCGACTGGCTTAATTTCTTTTTTTTAAAACTGAAATTTACATTTAATTTTTTTCTCCCAGTCTTCTAGTCTTACGTGGTTATCATTTGTTTTTATCAGCAGCAGAGGAAACCTGTAATGTAAGAGGCCATAATTCTGGAAAACTGAGTTAAGCTATTTTAAAACAACAAAACGATTACAAAACTGACATTTTCAATCAAATTTAAATAGCCTCTTTCATTTTATATTAGCAATTTGCATAATTAGAGCAAGTAGCATTGCTACTGTACCACTAAGAATTTCACAAAGCTGCCATAATTTCCCATTTCCATTTAAAGCGAAGGTGAAAGCTCAGCCTTTCTGGTATATACAGAAGTCGGTAACTGAAAAGCAACCAGTTGAGGTTGTCTGGACATTTGATCCCTTTGAAGGTTTTCCGGGCACGTCCTATAGGGAGGAGACCCCAAGGCTGGTCTAGACCTTGATAGAAAGATTATATATCCCATCTGCTCTGGGAATGTCTTGGGATTCCCAGACGGAACTGGAGGATCTTGCTGGGGAGATGGAGTGTCACTGGGAATGGCTGGATTTTACTCCTGGACCTGTTAATCCTACAAGACAATCTCCAATAAGCAAAAGACCATGGATGGATGGATAGAAGGAGCCCAAAAAAGGCAAAAGTTAGGAATGGCAAGGGAGGAGATAGCCAGCACCAACCCACCCACTGTAGCAGCCTGAATGAACAGCTCTCATGTTCTTTCTCTTTCTCTTACTTCCTTTTTAAATATCTGACTAAAATGGCAACAATACTACTACTAATGATAATAGTAGACTTTATTTCTATTCCAACCTTTACAACAGAAAATAAAAAGTTCGTCACAGCTTTAGATAAAAAAAAAAAAAAATAAACACATGATGGCTTACTCTACTCCTTAGCTCAGTAGCAACATCTACACTGAAGAATGTTGTGGTTAATGCAGGTTGTTGCCTGGGCCGTTCGCTAATGACAAAAGATCCCTGCGGGGCAGCTAAGTGGAAAATCGGCCCAGCACCAGTCACCATCCAATATCCTGTTGCATTTCTAGGTCCGTTGAGCAAAGCTTCTCCGTCTGTAGCTGATATTCCGCTTTCTGACATTACAAATGTTCTTTCTGTTATAAACATGTACAGATTCAGTGCGGAAGGATTAATCAAGTACAAGATGGCCCTAGAGAGGTCCTGGTATGTGAGAACAGTGCAGAAAAAGGCCTTAGTCTGCTGGTGCAGCAGGTCCTAGGAAAGCCTCTGGACAAGACTGAGCAGATGTCCAACTGGGAGAGGCGTCCACTGCGCATCAGCCAAATTAGATATGCAGGTAAGGCATTATGCATGCACCCACAGACAATGACAGAGAGCCAGATGGTCGCTGCTCTCCTCTCCATCAGAGATTATTTCGTTATCTCCTAACAAAATGCAAACGGATAAATTTAACCCCCTTGTTCCCCATTCTGTCCACCCCCACCCCCCACAACCTTTCTCTAGTGGCAGATGCCTACTGTTTGCTGGATGTGTACTCAACTCTCTCCAGCAACCCAGCGAGCTTTGGGCTTCCAGCTGACCTCCGCAGCATCACTTCAGGCCAATCAAAGACGAGCAAAGAAAAGAAGCAGAAGGTGAAACGGGACAAGAAGACAGCACAGGCTATTGGCCAAGAGGTGACGGCTCAGGATGTCCACACAGAAATGCTTTCCTGTCTCCATGCGAGGACGATTTACACAAGGGCATGTCCTTAAATAATGTCACATTTTATGGCATCGCTTTCATTGAACAATGTCGGTTTAAAACAGGTAAAAAAAAAAAATAGACGTCATGTCTCTGAAAGAGCTCATATTTAAATTAAATGTGAACTCTTTCTTCACATTTAATAAAAAAAAAGTTATTTAAAGCTTACCTAAACTGAGACAGACAAGATACTCTTGTATTCAGTCTATTGATAAATGGTTACATCAATTTTTCATCCTGTTCTTTAAATAAATATTGAATTAAGAGATTTTATGGCAATTCTGTTCACACTTTTGGATTGATGTTGCTACCTTTTAAGCTAAGTTAAACAGAAAATGTGCAGAGAAGTGATGCTAGATACTTTATTTAAGACTGTGAGCATCACGGACTCCACGCTGACTCTCTGTGTACGTTTTACTCATCATAGTCGAGCGTACCTATTTCCTACATTTCTCGTGGCAAATTCCTACAACCACATTTTATGGCAGCGGGACGAAGCATCGGAACGGATGGTGAAATGTTTGATTAGCTAGTTTAGTACCAAGAGCCGTTTCTTTTCCAGCAGGCTCCCACCGCACACCTGTCAGTGAGAACAGAGAGGGACTGTGATGCAGCGCGTCCTTGCGACCGCCTGCTTGGAGTCTAATGTAAAGACTTCTTGCCGCTAAGCAGTTTAAAGTGTGACACAGCGAACGCGGTCATAAAAATGTACCTCTGCACTGATCCTGTAATGTGATGTTTAATCAGCCAGAAGTTGTTTGACTCTGAAGAAATTCACAATGTTGGGTTTTGATGAAATGGTGCAAAATGCTCTAAAAGATACAAATATAACTTCCTTTTAAAATCAAATAGTTTAACCACAAGTATTTCAACTGTTGAACAATAGTTAAAATAGGGCTTTTTATTTGGAAGGATTTAAGGGCAGTTTCTTCCACACCGATGGTAAAATCTCACATCAAAAACATCATTACTTTCTGATCTCTTTGTAGAAATGGTTATATTTTGCATGACATGTTCTCTGTCTTAGACACAAGCATCAGACATTTATGAGTCTAAAGTTGAATGTTACTGTAGTATGTCTGTAACTAGTAGATTTGTAAACCTGTTCTTGATGAATTCAGGTTCTCCTGAAGCCCCCAGGCCAGCAGGGGGCCCTAAGCAACAGCAAAGTATGCTGATAAACTGATCAGAGTCGAGATATTTTAGACATTACGGATGTCATTCCTGCTAAATAATCTGCTACATAAAAGCAACGTTTTATTGGAGCAAAGGGATAGTTTTTTATATACAAAATTAAATTAGCATCTCAGCACCTGATAAACCAATGTGACAGTGCGTGGTAGATTATAGCAGCATTATTGATCTGCCTGACGATAGGTTAATGTGGTGTGGTAGCAGTAGCTTTAAAGGGATGGAAAAACACCATGTGATAGACATTTCCTATAAATAAATTCAATTTTTAGCTTAAATATTAAGAAAGCGAATAAGTTTAGGCGTTCATTATATCTAATTTATTATAAACGTATAAAATTTGAATTGTCATTGTAATATATGGGATGATTGCTATAGGAAAGGATTGCAGAGATGCAATATTTGGCAGGATGTTTTATTTCAAGTGTCATTCAGGCAACTTTTGCATAACAATAATGTATTTAACCTAGACTAAAATTTGTGGCAAGGGTTTTACTGCCCTCTGCTCCCATACTAGATGTATATTTTTAATAAGCAGTATTTCAACTTTCTCAACGAGGAGTTTAGCTATTGTGAATAAAGCAAATGTGAAAAGCATGTAAATAAAAATGTGGGTTAATAGTAACTTTTATCACAAATTCCATGACATCCTGATATTGCGACGCTCTAAATTTAACCAGCGTTGAAAATATTACTCCATTTTAATTCATGCACGTCTCTGAAGAGCATTTACCGTGCCGTTACTTCACTTTCAGACCGTAATCATGAACCATAAAGGAAGAGCAACTGTGCTAATTTGACAACTCTTAATTCGGTGATAACCTGTGACCTTTCCTGTGACTTTTGTGAATGAATAAAGGCACCCTCCAGCTGAAGGCCCTGGGTTTGAGCATCCAGCCTACAGGGAGGGACAATGCGCGCTTGACAAAGGCCCTTCACTAGTTCCTATCAGCTCCAGGGGTGCAGTTGTATAACTCACCCTGTGCTTTGACCTCTCTGAACTGAGGTGCAAGTGAAAAGAAAATCCCCCTACGGGGCTCGGTTAAATATCACATTATGCTCTGTGTCCATTTAGGAATGTCAGGGGGCTCAGAGGGTCAGTCTCCCTCATTCTGACACAGTGAAAGGCCTCCTGTGTGGCGAGTCGCCCTCAGAGGGCTCCCCGCCCCTCACCCCCCAGCAGTTGCGGGTGGTGTGTGACAACATGCTGCAGGGACTGGGGAGATATCTGCGCTGTTTGGGAGTGGACGTGGTCATGCTGGAGAACACCGACGATCACAGAGTGGCAGCAAAGGTTGGT
Source organism: Fundulus heteroclitus (assembly GCF_011125445.2). NCBI lineage: Eukaryota > Metazoa > Chordata > Actinopteri > Cyprinodontiformes > Fundulidae > Fundulus > Fundulus heteroclitus. The sequence continues at coordinate 94,520 of NC_046368.1, forward strand.
CAGGAAGCCGTTAAGAAGTGCTGCATTTCTTTATTTTTTTTTCACACAGGCAGGCGAAACATATAAAAGCTTAACCAAAAGGAAAAAGTCCGGAATTTGATAATTTGGAAACCAATACCACAAAGAATTTAAACCTCAAATCCTTAAATTGAAAGAATTTAATATAAAAAAATGTTTTTTTTTTCCTTAAATGTGCTCCAGTTATTTATTTTTTTGTGGACAGGCTAAAACCTATTGATCTTTGCCAAAAGTTGTAATATGACCATAACCCAGTTTACGTTAACAGCCACTATTACTTGCTCTGTAGCCTAAGTCCAGATTTCTAAAGGGAGCATTTTATAAATCCTTTACTCAGCAGACAGCTGTTTCATAGTGTGATGTCAACGTTGTGCAGCAAACCACAGAAAGTCTGTATCCATTTGGGGTACTTGGAGGAGTTTGAATGTTTCCCCCTAATGTTAAAAAGATGACATCATGAGCCACACCAGGTTAATGTTGCTTTAAATCTTATCTCTGATTGTGTGACTCAGCAGTTCAATCTAGCTACATGTACTGATTGGGCTCTTTTCGGTGAAATAGCTTTTTTTATTTAAACTTATCCATCCATGCATCAGTCCATCTGTAAATTCAGTAATGGTAAATGATAGATGGACTGCACTTGTACAGCACTTTCTCAAGTCCAGATGAAACCAAAGCCCTTCACACTACATTCATTCATTCACACGTTCAAACGCTGGCGGTGGTGAGCTACATTGTAGCCACAGCTACTGCTGTGACAGTAGATTACTATCCATCTCTTCATCCATCAATAGATTCCTTTTTCATCCATCCATCCATCTATAAATTCAGTAGTTTGTCATCCATCCATCTATCCATATGTTTTCTTCCATCCATCTGTCAATGCATCTGTTTTACATCCATCCATCTATAAATTTAGTAGTTTGTCATCCACCCACCCATCCATCCATCCATCCATCCATCTATAAATTTAGTAGTTTGTCATCCACCCACCCACCCATCCATCTATAAATTCAGTAGTTTGTCATCCATCCACCCATCCATCCATTCATCCATCCATCTATCCATATGTTTTCTTCCATCCATCTGTCAATGCATTTGTTTTACATCCATCCATCAATCCATCCATCTATAAATTTAGTAGTTTGTCACCCACCCATCCATCCATCCATCCATCCATCCATCCATCCATCCATCCATCCATCCATCCATCCATCCATCCATCCATCCATCTATAAATTCAGTAGTTTGTCATCCATCCATCCATCCATCCATCCATCCATTCATCCATCCATCTATAAATTCAGTAGTTTGTCATCCATTCATCCATCTATCCATCCATCAATCCATCCATCTTTAAATTTAGTAGTTTGTCACCCACCCACCCATCCATCCATCCATCCATCCATCCATCCATCTATCCATCCATCAATCCATCCATCTTTAAATTCAGTAGTTTGTCATCCATCCATCCATCCATCCATCCATCCATCCATCCATCTATAAATTCAGTAGTTTGTCATCCATCCATCCATCCATCCATCTATAAATTCAGTAGTTTGTCATCCATTCATCCATCTATCCATCCATCAATCCATCCATCTTTAAATTCAGTAGTTTGTCATCCATCCATCCTTCCATTTATCCATCCATCTTTAAATTCAGTAGTTTGTCATCCATCCATCCTTCCATTTATCCATCCATCTATAAATTCAGTAGTTTGTCATCCATCCATCCATCCTTCCATTTATCCATCCATCTATAAATTCAGTAGTTTGTCATCCATCCATCCATAAATTCAGTAGTTTGTCATCCATCCATCCATCCATCCACCCATCCATCCATCCATCCATCCATCCATCTATAAATTCAATAGTTTGTCATCCATCCATCCATCCTTCCATCAATAAATTCAGTAGTTTGTCATCCATCCATACATACATACATACATTCTGTAGTTTGCCATCATCCATTCTCTACATATGTTTTCATCCATCCATCCATCCATTCATCCATCCATCCATCCATCAGTCAATACATTTGTTTTACATCCATCCATCAATCCATCCATCTAGAAATTCAGTAATTTGTCATCCATACATACATACATACATACATACATACATACATACATACATACATACATTCATCCATCTATACATTTGTTGTTCGTTCATCCATTGTTGCATCTATCATCTACAAATTCAGTAGTTTGTCATCCATCCATTTATCAATACAAATGTTTGTCATCTACCCATGCATCCTTATATCCATGCATGTATTCTTTCTGTCCATTCAACCATCAGTCTATGCATCAATAAATTTGATTGTCATCCATCCGTCCAGTTTACAGTACATTACAGTTACTACAGTATAATAACAACCCCAGGCACAGAGCAGTCATTTGATGTGTGCTTTTGTTGCGTGCTTTCAGTTAGCACAAGCTGAAGGCCGTGTGATCCTCACATGTGGTCAGCCATTCCAAACTGTAAGTACACATGAAGTCAAGTACAATCTAAAAGTCAAGTGTGTTTTCCTGGATGCACTCTTATTTTTCTCTCTACTTTTTTATTGAAATATACCCACCATTTTTTTTATTCTTCTAGTTACGTTCCCAGGTGGGTGAAGGTCGCTGTCTGTCCTTAGACTGCTCAGAGAAGGCCAGAGACCAGGCTGTTCGAGTCCTCAAACACTTCAACGTCCAGCCAACTCCCAGCGACATATTCAGTCGCTGTCAGGTACCTTTCATTATAATTTAGTTCTTCTCTAGTCTAGTGAAGTACAAACATTGTTTAGTAGTTAATTGCTTGACTTTGTTTAATAAACTGATGTGCATACAGGACGTTGCAAAAGTATTATTCCTTCTTTAATTTCTCTCACATATTTTAACATTATAAACAAAACCTTCAATGTATTTTATTGAGATTTTATGTTATTGACAAGAATGTGCAAATTGCATAGTGGTGGAAGGAAAAGGAGATGTGGTTTTAAGACAGTAAAACCAGAAAATACTGCCAAGCATTTGTATTTCTGCCTAAGTTAATGCTTTGAAGACCATCCATTGTTTTTACCTGCTATTAGAGACTGAAATTTTTCATTCTTTTCAAAATGGCTCAAACTCAAGACAAATTGAATGGAGAGTAGGGCTGGGCGATATGGCTTAAAAATTAAATCTCCTATTATATTATACTAAATCCGATTAATCACCCCCCCCCCCCCCCCCCCCCCCATTTTCGTTTCACAATAACAAATTGAAGAAATTTAAATAACGTACTTTTATGTCAAGCATTACTTCTGGGAGTTGACCTGAATTCAAAAGTGCAACCAAATACAAGCTGTGAAACATGCTGGTAATACAAGATGTTTTACCTGCTGTTGTAAACAATTAAACTATAACTAAATGTTTGCTGCTGGTGGTTTTACACAATAAGCTAAGAAAAGGCTTCACTTCACTTGTGTAACTTCAAGCTAACTTAAAAAAAATAAGTAAATGAGTAAATTCAATCGTATTATCGTAAAAAAAAAGTTTCCTCTTTACAATATTTTGACAATATATTTTCCTAAACATATACTCAGCATTGCATTTTTTTTCTCTTCATGGAAGCCAAATGAGTGCTTTGGCAAAATAAAATCCAGATTTTCCAAAAATGCAACCTTAAAATGTTGTAAATTCAAATTAATCGATTAAATCGATTTATCGCCCAGCCCTAACGGAGAAACTCTATAAATATCAAATTTTAACTCTTGTCTAGCACAGAAATAGGCTTTGATCTGAGCCAGTCCATTGTAGCTCTGGCCCCGTGTTGGATCTCAAGTAACATGTCATCAAGGCTGCAAAATATTAAATATAATTCAATTGTATCTTTTGTCAATTTTATGATCATCGGATCAGTTGTGAGGAAATACACATTTATGTCACTTCTCTCCTTTTTTATCTGTTCTTCCCAAACTCTTTGAAGTTTTGCATTGTCTACACTATGATCTTTGTCGGGTGTGTGAGACTCTATCCAACAGTGTGAATTTATTATTGGCTTTGAAGTTTGGATTCATGATTGTTGAACTATAATAGCCAGCTGATATTGCATTCCACACAGTCCTTTGTGATATTGATATTCCCCACGATGTTTCTGCAGGGACAACATTTTTGTGATGCAGTGTGCAGTTCTACGTCTAATAACTATATATATATATATATATATATACACACTTTTATATAGAAAATGTCACACAACTGGATGTATGTGATACATTTATTTAATTCCACATTAAGTTCAAACTGCCTGTATAAAGTTTTTACTCAGCGATGACATCTGTTTTGCGTTTTTTTTGTTGTTGTTGACGCAAAACAGTCTATGAGAAAGAGGAAAAGCAATTCCCTTTTCAAAGGGAACTTTAACCAAAATTAATAATAAGGAAGTACTTCTGTGGTTTAAAAACGTGTTGCGCAATCCATGAGTTCTCAAATTGTAAAAACAAAACCGTTGGTGGTCGTAATTTATTTTGTAATGCAAAATGAAAGCAGAAGCCATTAACTTGTAAGGATGGGAAAGCTATCAGCGGAGAAATGATCATGTGCTGAGATGTTAGTGAGGCAGTGGAGGTTGATGGGGAACATGTTGAAGAAACTAGACTGAATTTGGCCAATTTTTTGCTCCCTATGCAGCACCGGGTCAGAAAGAAGCAGTTGCATGGAAGTTAAGTCGATGAAAAAATTGAGTAAAATGCTGAAGTGATGGAATCGAAAAGTGATTAGTATTGCGTTTGCAGTAATTTAGGCATTAAGGTGAGATTTACAGGGCAAAAAAGCGGCTTCTTAAACGATTAGGTGAAGGAACTGCTTTCATTTGGAAAACTGCAGATTAACATCTCAGTATATCTATTCAGTATAACTCCTGGTAGCCTCCTTGTGGAGGTATTCCAGGCATGTCCAGATGGAGGGAGGCCCTGAAGCAGACTCAGGAGACACAGAAAGGGATTGCATTTCCCATCTGGTCTGGGAATGCATGGAGACCCACAGCGGTGACTGGAGGATGTGGTAGGGAGGACAGACGTCTGGATTACATCGTTCGGCTGGGGGGCCACCAGTGCGCCGACTCGTACTGGTGCTTTGGCGCAGAAAGGGATATTCTAAGCAGTCATTAATGGTTTGCCTGATAGAGGAACTTTTAAGGGCATTGATTCAGAATAATGGCAAAAAGTGAACAAAGTAGACCATCGCAGTGCATTAACTGTTTGAGAAACTTTTCATGAGTAATTTTGAGTAATGGCCAGAAATCTGCTTGTTTTTATTGAATTCTTAAGAAATCATGGGTTCAGACCTAAGGTACCCTCTATGCTCCTGCCAATGGTGAAAAACTGAAAACCTGCTTTCCATCTGACTAAAAGTTGCATAAGCATGACATTTTTAGCACAAAAGAGGTTTGATATAACCCAAATAATAAATCACTTGGCAAAAAATGTATTTAAACGTTGCTGGAATTTTGGCTCACTTGTTGCTTTAATTACTTTTTCTCTGGGTTTGCAATGTGCATAATTGCTTCACCGACGTTTTACTCTAAATAGGGTAGCAGCTAAAACATATTAAGGCAGTGAAGTGTGACTGTTTTTTCCATATGTTGTATTGTTTACAACTAAACTATAACAATATAAAGAAATTGAATTTATAATGTTGCAACTGATTCACATAATTGTGTAGGAACTCTTTCTAATTCCCTACATGCGCCTATGTGGTCATGTTTACGGAGCCGGGATTATAATTCAGAGACGGTCGTTATCAGTGACCTGCTGATTTATGCTACCTGACCTGCAGATGTCTTTGTGGGTGGCTGTTTAGAGAAGCCGTGCGTCTGCCGGCGTTTGTGGCTGTGGCTTCAATGGGGATCTTTGCAAGACGGCTCCTTAAACCTGGGTGTTCTGGCCTGCTCCTTGAGGAGGAAACAAATGTGTCAAGATACGCCACAAAGCTGCATCTCTGTCGGGCTTAAAACGTTACAAATGCGGACCACCTTGCTGCTGTCCAAACCCAGCTAAGTGACTGTTTATAGCGAGGCCAAAAAAAATTGGTCGCTGCTGATACCGCCTCAAGGGGATGTCGTTCTTACAATAAAGTGACAAAAAGAGGAACAAGTTGAGTCTCTAAACTAGTTAAATCATTTGTTACTCCAGGACAGATGCAAAGCCGTCCAGAGAAAGAGAAAGTTTTTATAGGGGATCTCCTTCCTCCTTAACTTGGACATAACTTTCTTCATTAACCAGATCTGGAATCTCTCTTAAGGAATTTGTTGTTTGCTTATTTTATACTTTAATATTTCAGAGACTGCTCTCCTACCCTAAAGGTTAATTGTGATTTTACTTATTCTCCTGCATTTTTACAACTCTTTGACAAGTTTGTATCCTATCCCTCCCTGTGTGTGTGTGTGTGTGTGTGTGTGTGTGTGTGTGTGTGTGTGTGTGTGTGTGTTACAGAGACCTAGAGGGGCTCATCTTTGGGCTACGCTGTGGCCCACCCAGGCAAACCTAACCCCTTTTGTTGTCTGATTGCAAAGCTTTCTGATTAGCGTCAGACGGGTCAGTTTCCCCTCTTTGTCACCATTTGTCTCGTTCTCATTCACTTACACCAGTGATGAATGTCACGTGAAAAAAAAAGAAGAAAGAGGAGATTAGCCCCTGAGTGGTACCCGTGTAACTTTCCTTTTTAAACATGTTGCAACTCAAATGTGCTTTTGACGTGCGTACGCTGCGCAAAAAAATAAAATAAAATTAACAAAGACTTTTTAACCAGAGTATGATATCAAGTCAGAAAAACTTGTGGAATATAGATCTGGTCAGTTCAGCAGTAGAGGTGGTTGTTAATCATAGTCGGCTGTTCTGGTGTTGATGAAATTAACAACAGGTGCACTGTGAGACGACACCAAAAACATGAATGGTTTTGCAGATGGAGGTAACAGATGTTTTTTTTTTCTCTCCTCGTTTTTTTGACAGCTTTTCGGTAGTTTAGCATTTGATCAGGATCAGTGTCACTGCTGGTAGCATGAGGCGATGTTGCCCAGGTAGTCCAGATCCACCAGGATGGTACAATAAGACGTGTCATCGGCAGGTTTACAGTGTCTCCCAGTAAAGGCTCAACAGCATGGTGAAGATTCCCGGAGACAGGCAGTTGCCGGAGCTTGACTGGGCGGTGGGAGGTCCTTAATCCATCAACAGGACCAGTAACTGGTCCTTTTGTGCAAGGAGGAACAGGATAAGTACTGCCAGAGCTCTACAAGGTGACCTCCACTGGAGTGAAAAGCTCTGACCAAACCATTAGAAACAGACTTCATGAAGGTGACCTGAGGGCATAACGTTCTCTAGTAGGCCCAGTGCTTGTTGCTCGACCTCAGATGATGCCCTGGTCAGGGTCTGGGGATGAGATACCCCAGGACACCAGCCGTCATCTCATAAGGAGCATGCCCCGACGTTGTCAGGCATGCATACGAGCATGCGGGAAGCTGTACAAACTACTGACAACCATTTAAAGTCACTGGAAAGAATTTTCAGCAAACTGGCCCAGCCTGCCTCATCGGTTTTTCTGTTTCACTTTGACTTCGGATTAAGTCCTCTGTGGGTTGTTCATTTTCATTTTCATCAGTGATGTGGCATCCTTTCCCCCCCCCCCAACACATTATCCATCCCATATGAGTATGGATATCCTGAAGGATTTTTTTTGAGTTCTGATGTGTTTTCCTAGTGTTCCTTTAATTTTTCTGAGCAGTGTGCAGATGCCCATTGTTATAGGTGATGACTTGAAAAGAATCAAAATGCATATTAGCAAAACATTGATTCAGTAGAATCAGATTTACTGTTCTAAACATGTTTACATTTGGTTTTAATTTTTTTTTCTGACGCTAAACTTTTGTTACTCTCTTGTTAAAATGCCAGGAAGGTTTTTGTTATAAATGAAGGATGCACCTTTTGATTTGACTTCAGCATTGGCCTTCTTCAAATCACATCTCCAATCCATTGTGTACCTTCTTCCTGGGGTTGTGGCTGTAGGATTATGTATGCAATGCGGGATGATAGTGGCAGCTGCAGCACTGCGGTATTGTTTAGCAATCTGTATTTTTTTTTTGAAGTAATTGATTTGGAGTTTAGCTAAATTTCATTGTTTCCGCCTGCTAGGATAACCGCACACCTACAGACAGGTCCCTTTGAAGCCCGGACACGTCCGAACAAGTCGATTTGTTGCTTTGTTTGGCTGCACCTGTTGTCAGATGAAGCTTACCCCGAGGCTTCGGTTGGTGTGTTTTAATATGAACTCCACCAAAACTGCATTATTTCTGCGGCCAGTGGATTATTTTCTATCGGTTAACAAACTGACAAGTAATAAAGAAGAATGTAAGTAAAGAATGTTACTTCAAAGCAACCGCCGATAGCGCCGAAGGCTTGTCATTTCACGTGCTAACAAAAGCCCAACGGCAGAGGAAAAATCCTCCCATCGCTTGTACTTGGGCTTCAACCGACCACCAGAGAGGAATCCTTGGCTTTGGAAAAGGGTAACTACACTACTAAGAGCAGATCAAGTATGATTTTAGGGTTCAGAAATGACTGTTAACACCAGTACGGCCACTTGTGATTGATAATCATCCATTAAGTGCCACTTAGGGCCACTTTTTCAACCTACAACAATGATACTATTGAAAAACGGCCAAATGCACAGCTAATTTGTGCTCAGTGATTTAAAAGCCTCCCAAATGCCAGATCAATACTGTAGTAAATAATATTTCAAGCTCTGTTGTCTGTGGCGGAGTCGCAGATAAATATGCTGGTACACATAATCAGAGTCGATTTCTGAGGGTCATCGCCCCAATCTTTGAAAGATGTAGGGTCTGTCATGATGATGCTATTCTGGTTCAAGCTGTAAAAGCTCATGTTCACTTATTTTTATTATTTTTTTTTTTACCCCTATGTTCTTCGCTCGAGACTGTTTGTTTACATGTAAAAAATGCCAGGCGTGAAGTTGTCAACAGAATTCACGCCGACATGATTGAAGAATAAGGTGGAGGGCGCTATTGATGTCTAGCAATCTGACCATCTGTATTCTCCATATGACTGGTCTAAGGAGGAAGATGGAGCGATATAAGCCTTTTCTTCCGATGAAAACACCCACATGAGTCTAGAATCTCCTTAAAGCTTAATGGGGGAAGGTTTCATGGTCTGATAAAACCTAATTTAAACTTTTGGACCACAATTCTAGAAGGTATGTTTTTCACATAAATAGCAGCATACTGACAGTGAAGCATGGTGGTGGCTCCATCTTGCTCGGCAGGCAGGAAAAGGATAAATAGGGATTTAATTTTTATTTTTTATTTTAATTTTTATAGTGTCCTGTCTGGCAATGTTGAATTGTTGTCTTAATGCCAAAAAGAGCCCAACAGATTTTACTTTCACAAGCGGAGCCGTACCGCTTTCGCCACAGTGCTCCGCTTGATTTATACATGCAAGTAGCTTTATTACAATTTATGTAGGGAATATTTTATGTTATATGAACACTAAAACAGAAAGGCAGACGATAAAAAAAAGTAGAAAAGGTGAAAGAAAGCGGAGAGAAAAGGGAGACAACGATACAACATCCTCTGTCTGCTTCTTCACCTGCAAAAGGAGATGTAAAAAGAAAAGCACAACCAGCCGATAACGTATTACAGACACAATCAAGTAGATAGAGTATTAATTAATACGACATGTATAAAGTGACAGCTGAAGATAATAATAAAGGTTTTCTGTATAGATGTGACGCTGGTTCCAAGCACCTGTAGGTGTTTGTGTGAGTGCGCTTGTGTAATGTAAGGTTTATCCATGAGAAAAATGCTCAACAGTGGTTGTGAATAGTGGGATTTTAATTTTTTTTTAACACCGCAGTTGGCTGAAACATTTAACATTTTCGCTTATCTGAGATCGGGGCTGTGGGGGCAACATGGAGAGAAACCCAGACATCCCTCTCCCCCAGCGACATCCTCCAGCTCATTCTGGGAGGATCCCAAGGCGTTCAGGCCAGATGTGAGATGTGCCTGGAAAACCCCTAAAGGGAGGCGCCCAGGAGCCGATGGCCAAACTGCCTCACCTGGCGCCATTCAACTCAACAACTCAACTGTTGTTATAGACTCAAAATACTAAATGCTGAAAATGAATCAAAATGTTCTTCCACAGTTATGCAACCAGGTTATTGCAGCTTATTTACCACATTTTAATCCCCAACATATTTGTATGTTCTCCCCTTAATTCATCTAGGACATGTGTCCTTTTTAAATGTCACAAAAGTTTTGAAATGATCCAGCTTTGACACATTTGTTTACATCACAAAAACTAAAAAAAAATTTAACAGGAGTGTGTAAACCTCGGAGAGACCCTGTTTATTGTGAACATTGCACAACCTCAGGAGTTGCACAGTTTTCCCTTTTAGCTCTTATCTGTTTTCCCACCATTAATGCCTGCTGCACCTAAACTTTCCATGCGTGTACGCTCTCGCACACACTTCCGTTTGGTTGCGCAGCTCCATGAAACATGCCCGCCAGCCTTTTATAGGCGCGTTGAGATCGCCCGTGAGATAGATGTGCGATAAACCCAACAGACACACGGCGCGGCGATGCCTCTGCACTGCTCAGATCCGACGAGCACTCGCAGATACCAATCGTACCGTACACACAGGCACCTTAGCGCCTTCAAAGGCTGAGAAGGCTCGGTCGCACTTGTGTTCAGGCTCAGCTATAGACGCTGTTGCAGCGAAAGCGCCGGTTCCCACGCACCGCACTAGTGGGGAAGTGAAAACAAGAGCAACAGGAACCGCCAAACTGTGAGAGGGAGGGAGGGGAGGGGAGGGATGGAGGGAGGGGGGGTGAGAACAGAGGAGATGGCAGGGAGGTAAAAAAAAAAGATGAGGAGGAATTTAACCAATTGAGAAAAGTTCGGAGCAACAAGAGATGCGGAGGGAAAAGAGCTGAAATGGATTGCTTTGTGTGCAAGTGAGATGAGGGTTCACTGAATGAAGGAGAGCAGGAGGAAGAGAGAGTGAAGGAAGAGGGGGGGGGGTGGGAGAGAGGGAAGGGCGATAGAAAGGACTCGTCTGTCTTTTGATCTTTTTTGGAGAGCCGCAAGCCGAGAAACCGGAGGAATGTGAGAGGCTGAGACACAGTTAATGCTAACCTTCACAAGCTGTTAATCAGTGTCAAGACGGATGGATATGTCAGAGGCTGTTATAAAAGAGAAGCCTCATACCTTAAATCAGAATAACTGTTATTAGATTCAGATGTAGATGGCCTCAGATCACACAAGCAGCTGCCTCTTTTGCCGTATATAAAATTCAAGACGTGCACAAACCTGAACAAGTTCCTTGGGTAGTTCCATATATGTGAATGTGGGACATATTTGTGTAACCCCCCCCCCCCCCCCCCTTTGGAAACGAGAGGACGAGACAGTGAGAATGGGTCGGGGTGGAGGGACGATGGAGGGGGGGGGGAGACGGTGGGGCATTCCACACGCACGCCAAGACATTCCGAGGGAAACCATCCCAAATATTTCCCACTGTGTGTGGCGAGAGCTTCACATCTCCTGCTGCACACACACATGCAGTCTCACTAAGTGTTAGAGGTGAACCCACACACTGACTGTGCTCCTCCAAGAAACACGCCGGCCTCTCGCTCATTGCTGTGCTCAGTGCTCTCGTACACATACAGTAATTAGTTGGAAGAGTTTTCTGTGAACCATGAAACCCAGCATGCCTTGTTTTCTTCCTTTTTTGGATTTTTTTTTTTTGTAGATACAAATTCAGAACTGAAAGACATATTGCCGCAAATTTAGCGCATCTGTGCCATGCCGTGGTTACTCTGGGAGTCATGTGTATTATGGAGGACCCATCCGTCCATAATTATAAACAGCTTCCAAATAAATAAAAAGATTAGTAAATGAACAACTCACCCAATACATATTTTAACAAATGAATTAATGTGCCACAAAATAAACGATAAAATCTTTTTTGATAACCGATCAGAATATAATGCATAAAGTAATATTTCAGTTTTAATCTTTGGCTGTTATAATTTATCTCTGTGCCATTATTCTAGTTTTTTAAGTTATGTTTTTAATTTTTGAAGATGTTAATTTATTAAAATATATTTGTCTTATTTATTCCCTCACAAATATACATACAAAACGTGTTTAACTTTAAAAAAAAAAAAAAAAAAAAAAAAAAAAAAAAAAAAATATATATATATATATATATATATATATATATGTGTGTGTATGTATATATGTATATATGTATGTATATACATATATACATACATATATATGTATGTATATATATGTATGTGTATATATATCTATATATATATATATCTATATCTCTCTCTATATATATATTAATTCTGTGATTATTGCCACTAAAAAGTACACAGTAGCTGTATTTATTCATCTTTTTAAGTTTACTGATTTATTTTATGCTCTGATGGACCAAGCAGTGGAGAAAATGGTCAAAACATAACAATTTCAAACATGATCAATTGGAATTTATTCTTATCACAATAAATCTAAATTCCTGTCATGATAAGATGATACAATAACGATAATGTATTTGCTTGAATGCAGTTGGAACAGCTCATACAGAAGGTGTGAGCTTAGCATTGTTGCTTGTTTTTTCCTGACTGGGAACTTGGAAAATTCCTCTTCTGAGTACCAAACGGAGGCACAAAGAGTGTTCAGACAATCCAATGACCTTTCCAGTTCCTCTCACTGTCCTTTGCAGGGCTCTCTTGTCTGTAGTGTTGCTGCTGGACCTTCTTGCCTAGAAGCAGTTTGTTATCAGTCTTAACAGCAGCTTTGGGAATGATGTGAAGATGCTGGTAGAGCGTTTCCTCAGAAAGTGCACTCTCTTTTAGACTGCATACGAATAGTGATCATGGCTTCACATGATTTTCTTAATAACTGGTAAACCGCTTTGTTTCGTTTTGGTCTTTTTTGAAGGCAAACGTAAGACTATTGGTTCTAGCTGGGTAGTAATATTCAAAACCTGACGTTTCCCTTCCTCATTTGCTCTGGCATCTGTTATCTAATTTATGGCCATACATGGTTGTAAAAACAGAAAACCAGACACTTTGGCTACGTTATGTGCTAGACTGAGTCAAGTGTACCTAATAAACTGGCCAGCAAGTGTTGCAAGCATTTAATATGTATTCGTCCTTTGAACATGGATCATTTGTAATGCTTTAAGTTTTCTTAAACTTTGCAGATTTATTTATTTATTTATTTATTTTGGATTGTAAAAAAAAAAAAAAAAAAATCTCCCTCAAAAGAAAATGTGCAACCCTTTGAAAACCCGGAGCGGCAGACATTTGTACACACAGGTGGATACGAAAGAAGATGAGCAATCACTCAGCAAGCGTTCAACAAATCAGGCCTGTTCTTTTTCCCACAGTTAAGTTGGCCCCAGGTTAGCATAGCAATACAATGACACCTATGTGTGCATGAGTGCATGATAGAAATCTGTGTGTCTGCATGCTTGTCTGAGACTGAAAGCGTCAATCTTTTTTTTTTTTTTCACTCTGGGAAGCACGTGGGCATCAGCTTTGTAGACGATTAACTGTATTGAAATAGTGGCTGAGATAAAAAATGGAGAACTACCTTAAGGATGTCACTAGACCTGCGCATGGCCATGTGGAAAACATAGTTGGCAGTTAGGGAAATCACAGTAGCAAGTTATCTTTACCTTGTCTTGTTTTTTCACATTGATTGACTGTTTCTGCTCTCCTTGACTAATTGAGCAGCAGTGGGAACAATGCATCCACTGGGTTCAGTCGAGAACAATATTTTTTTTGACTACGCTACATTACAAGCTGAAACATTTCCCAAAAATTATGCCTGGTGTGAACTTCAGTCAAAAGTGAGAACAGATGTAATTAGATACTTGAAAAATGTAAATTGGATTAAGAAATTTGTAATTAGATGTATTGAACACTTACCAGATTCAGTTTTTTTTTTAAGATCATTTGGTTTGAGATTGTATAAATCAAAAGTCATTAACTTATTTCTCAATAAAAATGTGCGTCCACATTAATCCCTTCAAACAACTGTGTTCTTTTTCAGGTAAAATTGAGGCTTCTGTGAATTAATAGTTCCTCTAAATTCTTTTGATATGAAGCATCTTTTTATCGTCACTTTTGGAGCTGCAGTCTTGCTCAAAGAAAGAATAAAACCAAACCCCTTTAACGACCTGCTTAATTGCATGCTCATATCTGTGATCTTACACACAAGGCGGCCTTTTGTCCAATCAGATTCAAGTTTTTTTTTCTGTGATTTGTAATTGTATGTGGGAAATTGACTTCAGTTTATATTCAGCATTTGGGGTTGGTGGACCACTGGAGCCACTTGCCTAAATTTTCTGTGTGGGTTGGCATTGTAGGGTAGAATTTAATTTATGAAGATACAAACCTGGGATTGCTTTAAAATGAACGCAAAAAGAAAGGACTGTGTGAACAAATGCATATATTTACACAGCAATACAGAAACCAACTTGCTTTAAAAGACCGTCTGAAACAAGTGGTCCAAACATTTAAAGAGTGCTTTTTTCTCTTTAATACTGCTGCTTTATGTTACTTTCTGTACTCACCGGCTTCCTATGTTGTTCCTTTTTTCCCTTTGTCAGTTTCTGAATAAGCTGTTACAAAATATAAGCTCTCCACCACGGCACCTCTTCTCTTACTCTTTTGGGGATTTCTTTGGATATCATTATTATGGTTGCATAACTGTCTCATATTATACGTTCAACATAAAAAGTATTGTAGACTCAGCTTCAGACACCCATTACAGCTTTATCTTGTGGTGGGACCAAAAGAGATTTCTGAAGGAATAAAACAAACAGAAAGATTGAAGTATAAGAAATTCCCCTATACTTAGGTTTTTAAACCACATTGCATGTATATGTGACGTTTGATCAAAGAACCAATTATAAACTACATATTCACATTAGAATGCTGTTAAAATAGATTTTGCCCCCATTTTCCAAATGATTTTCTGGTCACACTGGACCACTCAAAGCGTTGTAAAGTAGAGCCACATTCACCAAGTCAAACTCACAACACTGCAAAAAGGGAGCTAAAAATAAGTAACATTTTCTTGAAATGAGTGTAGTTTTCCTTGATTTGAGCAAATAAATAAGACTATTTGCCAATGAAATTAGTATTTTTACCCCTAAAATAAGATAGATTAGATATCCTGCACTTAAAATAAGATGATAAAGATGAATTGTCCCTATATTAAGTGCAAAAATCTTATTCCATTGGCAGGTAATGTTATTCAACTGCTCAAATTAAGCAAAAATACACCAATTTCAAGAAAAGTTTGCATACTTTTAGTTCCCTTTTTGCAGTAAAACGCGTACACATTCACACATAGATATGCAGATCAGAAGGCAACTTGGGGTTAAGTGCCTTGCCCAGAGGCACATTGGCACCTGGCAAGAGGAAGCTTGAATCAAACCCACAAATTTCAGATTGCACGACAGCCACTCTTCCCACCGCGTCACAGCTGTAGTCATACAACACTATCTGGCCCTGGATTAGAACGAAGTAAAAACGATGTTGGTGGTTCTGTCTTTGGGGGAGCCTTCTCTAAACTCCTTTCCTTTTTAAAGATCCTAGTCCAAGTTCTTCTTCAACACTTGTTTCTCCCCCACTGTATTGGTTTTCTTCTCGTCTTTCTTTATTTGGCCTTCTCACTTTCCATCCTTGCCTCTCTCCCTCGCTCCCGGTTCTCACCCGGCCTCCCTGTTCCGCTCCACTCCCCGTCTCACTCTCCGTTTCAGATTAGCCAAGGCGAGGAATCCGGTGCAGCCGGCAGCTGGAATGTCCTGTTTGTCTTGCTGTGTTTGTGTGTGTGTGTGTGTGTGTGTGTGTATGAGAAGTTGGTGAGGTTGGTGCTGCTTTTTGATTTCGATGTGTTCCATTGTCTGAGAGCCAAGCTGCTTCCTGTCCCTGCTTCCCCCCCCCCGCACCCCCCCGATCGCCTCGGAGCAACGAGAGAGGGCAAACTAATTGATCCGGGGAGAGACTGGGGGAAAACTATGGAGAAATGGGGAAGAGAAATGTGGGATGCAAAGAGGGGGGGGGGGGGGGGGACCTGCGAGGGGAGAGTGGGATAAAGCAGGAAGTGATGGAGGGATGTCGAAGGCATGCGAGTTCAGCAGAGGAAGAGAGGTGAAAAGGAAGGAGAGAGCTTCAATAGGGCTTTTCCTCCAAACACCAATACAATGAAGTAGTGCGTAATTTCCCATGCACAGCACCACTACTGCCGCCTCTATCCCCCAACACCCCCCCCCCCCCCCCACTCAGAAATACAGTACACCAAAAGTTTCTCATCGCAGATATAGCCTAATTCTCTCAGTTTGTGCTCTTATTCTTGTTCTCTCTCACACATTATCTATTTTTAGGTGGTTTGTGAATGTGGTCTCTCACTCTGTGCAACTGCAAAGGAAGCACTGATATGAAAGGGCGAGAG
This sequence comes from Fundulus heteroclitus, assembly GCF_011125445.2. Lineage (NCBI taxonomy): Eukaryota > Metazoa > Chordata > Actinopteri > Cyprinodontiformes > Fundulidae > Fundulus > Fundulus heteroclitus. The sequence goes on from NC_046368.1 coordinate 111,056, forward strand.
AAGAACGAGCAAAAACCCGAGTGAGCACGTTAGCAAAGGACGTGCAGAGGAGGAGGGAAATCTGGGCAGCAAGAAATGAAAACACAGAGAAGTTGCTTAGACTGGTAAAAAAAAAAAAAGAAGAAATGTACTTCAGCCTCGCAGTAGTTTTTTGCTGTAAAAATGTAGACGTGTATAAATCACTTAACATATGTTCGAGTGTGTGTGTGTGTGTGTGTGTGTGTGTGTGTGTGTGTGTGTATGTGTGTGTGTCTGTCGGCCAGGGCTTTGACGTGGCAGAGCGCAGCATTCCTGCTGGGTGGTGATGTCATGAGAACTAGATCTCCACTTGCAGACAGAGAGCCCTGTTTATGTTCCCCTCCAGAGGAGAAACCGCACTGTGTGTGTGTGTGTGTGTGTGTGTGTGTGTATGCATGTGTGTGTGTCTCTGTCTGACTGGGATATTGGCTCATGGGGGAGGTGGGGAAGCCAAGAGGCACTCGAGAGGGTCTACTTTCCCCTGCCGCTCAGGGAGAGGGAACCACTTACTGATGCCTTCCTCTCAAACATACCAGAGAAAGAGGAAGTTTCTCATGTTTTGCCGAGCACGGTAGCTGCACAGCCAGACTTCGCTGCTGTGAGTGATTGCCCTCTGCTTCTAAACAGTCCCCAAAGGGAGGTTAAATTCTTTGCAGTATAATAACAAACCGTGGGTCAGCTAATGACCACAATGCCACTCAGAGAAACAATCCTACAGTATTATTTTTGCACCGGGAAACCTACTGGTGTCGGTTTTTCTGAAGGTGAGAAAGTGGGTCAGAGATTTCTTAGAGCTTTATTTCGCTCTATCAGCCAATTGAATTCACTCGTTTTGCCCTGCCAAAACGCGACTATTTACATATCTGTTGGTTAAATTAAAATGAAAAAGGGGTCACCCTTGGGAAATGCTGCGAGAACAAACTTACACCATCATGCTTTTCTCTCCCAGAAACGGCTGGTATGATTCTCATTGCGTCTGTGGTCATGGTTTAATGGTTTCCCTTGCGATAGTGAAATGTGATCTTTGGTCTTTTCAGCTTTGTGAATCGTAGATCATTCTCCCACACTCTGCACCCACCGCAACATAAGCTCGTTCTGCCCTGTGCTGCACTCGCCCGAGGATGATGAAGAACTCATGTCAGCCGGGCTAATACCTGCCAGTGAGAAATAGCTGGGAGGTTTAGGGCCGTTATTATCACAACTCTGTGGCACACGGACCCACTTTAGTGGATAGAGTAAGTCCTCCGCATGCACTCGTGTTCTTCAGGCAGCTGTGCTTGCTCACATGTGATATGTCTTTTTTTTTTACTCCTTTATGGACATTTTCTACTAGTTAGACATAGCAACAAAAACTCACCTACACCAGAAGAGAGATTAGGAGGAGATTGGCAACTCTCTATATAACATGATTCCTTAACAAATTCCACTTTTGAGTTAATAAAAATTCAAACTTTGTCGTGACTAGGATTAAACACTGTTGGCTGGATGTTATGCTATGACTCTGAGCTGATCATCATAACCAAACCTAAACATTATTTCGATGCGAGAGAGTGAATAGATAAGTCAAGACCAATAGAAGCTGAAAATATGTAGAGCTGCATCAGACATCTGTGGCTGATTTCTGATGTCTGGTTTTTATAAAGCTGATACCAATGTTTGGCTTCCAATCCCAGTTTCTCTTTGACAGCTTTAATTGATACTGTCAAGCTATTTCTTTCAAGCCTTCCTGCTGCGGGCAGTCATTTTATGCTGCACTAGAGGCAAGATTAGCATTATTTACTCTAAACCTGTGTATTCTTTAGTGGAGGGGTCACCAACCTCTTTGAAACTGAGAGCTACTTCATTGGTACTGTGTCATACGAAGGGCTACCAGTACTGGCCTTTGAACTAGAAGAGTCAGAGTTCACCTGAACGTTACGGAAAAAGGAGCATGTTTCATGCTTTTGTCATTTTTAAATCTATATAAATGCAGATGTGATTAAAAAGGAAACAATAGAATAAAGCACTATTTTAGATGCAGCTCACTGGTGGGTGGAGCTAACAGGCCCGAGGGCGCCACATGTGGTACTTGGGGGCTACCTGGTGCCCACAGGCACCATGTTAGTGACCCTTGCTTTAATTCTATTCAATTCAATTTTATTTATATAGCGCCAATTCATGAAACATGTCATCTCAAGGCACTTTACAAAGTCAAATTCAATCATATTATACAGATTGGTCAAAAATTTCCTATATAAGGGAACCAGTTGATTGCTTCAAAGTCCCGACAAGCAGCATTCACTCCTGGAGAAGCGTAGAGCTACAGGGAGAGTCGTCTGCATTGTCCATGGCTTTGCAGCAATCCCTCATACTGAGCAAGCATGAAGCAACAGCTTCTTTAGTGCATCTAAACCTTTAACTCTGAAGTTTGCTGCAAACATTTCCAACTACTGTGTGTTAAGTAAGATTGAAAGCTCAAAAGAATGAAACAGAGCAACTCTGTTGTTGCATCTTCTGCCTTCTTGTTATCTGCTGAAGAGGACTCTTGAACAGTTCGGCAGTTTAATGAAATGGTTGGGCTGAAGTAACCTGCAGTGGCTGACTGTTTCTTTTCGTTCCTGTAAAAGTCTGGTAAAAATTTTTAAAAAAAAATTAAGCCTAAAACAGTTTTAAATACCCACAGATTTTCCTTACTACTTCTTAAAATACTTTTATTTTTAAGCAAGAACACGGAAGGCGGTGTGAACGCCTATTGTATCTGAAGGATTTTTCTATTTTCCTAAATTAATAGACTTTTGGGGGGCCTATACATACTCAAAAAGTTGCCAAACTGCAGAAGAATCAGTCCCTTGTGAAATTGTAGTATATCAAGTAAAAAGGGGTGTGGCCGAATAGCTCTAGAGCACCCCCTAAACTCAGCAAGGCCAACCCGTATAATGCAGGCGTTTGAAATTGAGTACACAGAACCCTCCAAAACAAAAAAAAAACAATAGCAAATTGTCCAATTTGGGTCAAAGGGTAATTTTTTAGAGCTTTTGACATTTTACACGTCAGACATTGACAAATATTTTCAGATGTCGGTTCCAACTGTGGTCAGTAAGGAAACAAAAAGTCAAGAAAATGGTGAGTTATTAAGCTTGTATAGGGTATACAGCCAGGCATCAAACGTTTTCTTCTCACCAAAACAACCTAAACGCTGTAACTTTCACATGGAAAGCAATACAAAAGTTGGTGTGAATAAACCCTTTCGAGTGTCCAACCATACTATGTGGTCATATGCTGACATTGTCTAAGCCCCACCCCCTGAGAACAGGATCTCACTTTTTACACTTGGAAACGTGTAAAAACCCTCTTGACTTAATCTACTTCAAATAGTGTCTAACCAGAGATAACAAGTTGAACTCACTTGGTTTACAACACAGAGACTGGTCGTTGGAGCATGTAGCTTTGTGGCAAATGATGACGTAGCGCTGTAGCCATGTGTTTGGCTCCTCGTATAGTATCAGATTTGTACCAAATCGAAAATACTGGAGGTTAATCCAGCCTCTAAAAGTTGTTTAGGCAGAAATTTAGCGAAGTAGCAAATTATCTCCACAGCGCCCTCTAGCAGCATTAAAAGAATCAGCCCCAGTAGTTGAGCAATAGAAATGTACAGTAACTGTTTGTTGTCAGAAAGAACTGCAAGCCCTTATAATAGGGTGCATTCACTGGTTTAAATTTTAAATTTTTTTGAGTTTCTAGCTGGCATATAGAGTTGTACACTTCTAGAATGAAGTGCCTTCCTGTTCAGACAGACTGCCACATAGTTAAATATTTATGGCCTATGTAAAGGATGAACTTATAAAGCTGCGGGCATATCTGAATCAAAAGTTTGACTTTTTTTTATCAAAGTTTTTTGAAAGAAAAAGGACTTGGGCTAATTCTGGGTTATAATTGACATAAAACAAAAGGAGAGACACTCTGTCCTTGACTTTGCTTATAGTAAAAACATCCCCCCTCGGTGTTAAGAAGCTGTTGGGGGTAAATTATCTCATCCTTCCCTCCTGTGTTTTCCTAATGCTAGGTTGCTAACTGCATAATTTCAGCTACAGTTGGTCTCATGATTGCTGTCTCTCCGCCTGATGAATGTGTGTGGTCTATTGTCTGTCGTTGTTGTCACAAAGGAGTTGGAGTGTTAAAAATGTTGTGGTTGTAACTCTCTTCCTGTCTCATGTTTACAGTTTTGGACGGTTAAGACGGTACCAGTGGAAGTTGGGAGTGCTAACAGTTCATTGATACTGTATTTAATTGAATAATTAAATTTAAGATGATTGACACCATCTGTACTATCAGCTGACTTGTAAAACCTGCACCCACATGAATGGGAATTACTGACCTACATACCTTTATCGCGGCAAAACGTAGCTGTACACAACACACATGCAGGCAGTATTAAAGTGCAGGCTTGAGTGTGTGTGAGGTGTGTGAGAATGCGCTAACAAACAGATAACTCATTCTCACACAGATAATAGATGGCTACCCCCCCCCCCCCCAACGAGTTTGTGGTTGGTGAGCTGAGCCACTGTATTCTGTGTGACTGCGCTGTTTTTGAGAGTTGATGCTCCCACAATGTTTTGCTCTTACTTGTTTCTCATGAGCAGAACTGTGAGTGTTGTCTGCCCGACTGGGTGTGCTCAGCGTTATGAATGTAGAACCTTGCTCACCGTGCACATAGTTTTGAAAGTGTGATCTGTTTGTGCATGTGTAGCTCGGGTTTTTGGAATGTGCGCCTCGTTTCGTCCCTAAAACCCCAAGCTATGTCTTGCTGCGGCTCTTTCTAAAGCTCGCAGTATTTGGGATGTGATGCTGTCAAGCAGCAAGGTTTTGTTGGCTTTGCGTGCTTCCGACAATTATCTTTTTCTGTGCTCTGTTTCTCCTCTCTTTGGTTACAAAGTCAGATTAAAGTGAAAGTCCTTGTGGGATAGGACCCCCACCCCTGGGAGCAAAGGGGGGCAAGGCTGAAGAGGTCAGGATGCTTGGCCTGGGAAAGACCTTAAAAAAAGAAACCATTTAGGGGGTCAGGGCGTGTGGATCGCTGATTAGATGTCGTGATAGAAATCAGCCGAGCAAAGATCAAATAGATGCAACAGAAAAATAAACTGATACGCAAATAAGAAATGTTGACCATTACATATAGTTTGAGACTTTATCTGGATGTCAAGACTACTGAGATACATGTAGAATATAAATAGAATGGAAAATTTGACTGACTAGGCTTCTGGGGGGAAAAAATGCAGATGATGCACCGCTTGCATCTTTTCCCTATTTCCTCCTCCATCTCTTGGAAGCCAGTGTCTAATCTTTCTCATCGGAACTCCAGCCCAGCCATGCGGTCTGAGGGGGTTTGCATTCGTGTGTTTGTGTACTCTCTGGAGACCGTAAGGATTATCTGAGGACTGCGTAAAAGTAAATACCAAGTAATGGACAAGAAGTCTCGATAAATTGGGTAGCTATGCATCGGGAGGTAGAGGAATCAAGCGGAAGGTCAGCAGATTGTTCCCTCGCATCTTCACGTGTTCAAGTCTCCCTGAATGAAACCTGGCTGGCCCTCTGGATGTGCTTGGTTGCACATATGTTTGACAAATAAAAAAACTTTAACAATATAGATGTACAGCGCCTTGCAAAAGTTCTCTTGACCCCTTCAATTGTTCCAAGTTTTGTCATGTTATAATCACACACTTATGGGTGTTTTACTGAAATGTTATGTATGTAGTGTTGATGCGCCCACTGGGAGGCGCCATGTTGCGTCGCTGTTTCTGATTTCAGAAGCCCAAAGGGGACAAACTGTCAGCTTTTACATGTTTCCCTATCTGTCGTCTAAATGAAGACGGGGAGTATAAAACAAGCAAAGACGACCGTAGATCATGCTATTTGCCGTATTCTGTTGAAATGGAGGAACATCCGTACTCTTTTCCCAGCGCGAGGGAAGAGAAAGTAACCAAGAAAAGAAGAAGTAATAACATTTCATTGTCACACTTACTATACTCCGAGGCCTCCGTAGTAGCTATTACGGTGAAGCCATTTGTTATTCACTGCTCCACTAGATGGTGCACCAGTGTGAAAATCTTACACACTGGGGCTTTGAGTATTCCCTTGTATTTAGCTCCATCCTTCTTCCAGTCAACTCAGCTTCACCCATATCTCTACTGAAGAAAAGCATTGCCACAACATTATACCGCCATGACCATGTTTCACCATGAGGGTGAGTTGTTAAAGGTGAGGTGCATAGTGAGTTTTCTGAACAAATAGTGTTTTACATGTTGGCCAAAACATTCAACTCTATTCTCCGCTAACCAGAAGACCTTTTTAATTTCAAACATACCTTTTTTTTCTTGCCACTCTTCTATTAGGTTTTGATTTTTAGAGTGCATTACAAATATATGTCCTGTAGACGGATTCTTCCACCTGAACTGTGGATCTCTGCAGTTCCTCCAGAGTTACCATGGGAGTCTTTGCTGTTTCAGTAAGCCTTTTCTTGCTTGGGCTGTTAGTTTTGTCTTGGTAAATTTGCATTTGTGTTAATAGTCTCTCGATTTTTAAGCTTGGTTTAGACAGCAAGACAATTATGCAGATTTTTGTTTTGCATAATTCTAGCATGTCGGGTGCTGCCTGAGGGCAAACGAGCATGCAGCCTGTTGAATGTGACGTGTAGCCAATCAGAAAGCGAGGTGACAGAACGACGTTCCCCAAGGGGGGAAAAAAAACACAACAACTCACCTTTATATCATAGTGTAGCAAGTAGAGCCGCCTCTCACTCCTTCTTCACTCCTTTAACCAACGTTTTTCTTTTTGCTATGTTTTTTCGCTGTTAAAATGAATTCGCAAACTATCGGGGTTGCTTCTTCCTTGTTGGCCTTGTTAATTCACTCTGAACTCACGTTTGATCTCAAGAGGTTTTGTGAGATTTCCCGTCTGACATCTGAACGTTTGTGAGTGTAATCTGTTTACACTGTAGGACAAACCTTTTCAAGTTTTATCCAAAATCTTTTCAAATCTTTTCGACCAAAAAATTTTGAAAATCAGCCGACAATTTTAAAATCTTTCCGTGTGAGCCAGCCATCTGATGATCGATTAAACATTGTTCTTTGAGATGTTCAAAGCTTGGAATATTGAATTAAAACCTCACCGTGCTTTGAATTTGTCTGCAGCTTTATTACCCACGTGCCCGTGATGTCTCTCGTTTGTCCATGATGTTCTTTGTTCACTAATGTTCTCTAACAAACCTCTGAGGCCTCCACAGAACAGCTGGATTTATACTGAGATTATATTAAACGGATGCTCACTGTTTGCTCCTGAGGGAATTGTGACGGTAGTAGGTTTCACTGGATTTTATTTAGACGTGTCAGAGTAAAGGTTACTAAATGCAAGCAAGCTCTATAACCTTCTGATTTGTATTCTGGAAAAAAAAAATTAAATCAGTAAATCTAAGGCTAAGTAACATCACAATATTTAAAAAAAAAACTGTGGCAAATGGAGTATTTTATGATTGCTTCTAATAATACTTTTGTTTTTTCAAGTGCTGTCTGACATGAAATTGCTAAAAGTTCCTAGATTTTAGACGATCAGTTTGTTCTTCACAGCGTTTCTCGACCAATCCAGTAGTCGCGTACATCTCACGGGACTGACTCCTCATGCCGTACATGTGTGCATCTTTTTAGGGGTTTGTTGCTGTGGGTGTGTGATGGTGTAATATTACTACGGTGTTTGGGTGTGGGTGTTTGTGGTTAGGGTGTAGTCTTTTTTTTGCATGGGACATTGCTATCTAGTAACTCTGGGACTTTTTTTTTTTTTTTTGAAAGAGTGTTAGTATGTGAATGAGAAGACGAACTGCCTGCATGTCCCACCAGCAAGAATCAAGGGGTGCATCTCTATTAATTACTTAATGTCACAGTTCAAGCCACCCGGCATCCGTCTTTGTTGCTGATGGGAACTAGAGGTGAGCAGAGCGCCTGAGTACCTGTCTGTCTCAGTGATCCCATGGACCTCCTACGCACACAATTACACACAAACGCTCTCTCTCTCACAGGCCTCCTCGGACGCAGGCAGCCCTTTCTTTCTTTATTTCTTTCCCTCCATTTTCCTGCTGTCTATTTTGGTCAACTGGTGGCTCGTTCCCACAGTGCTGCTGTTCCCATGGTTATCGCCGCAGAGATAGCGATTGGGGTTGGGGAGGGGGTGGGGGGTGACTGTGGTGGGCTTGACAGAGAGCCGGAGAGACAGCGTTGCTCTGTTTGAAGAGATAGGAAGCCTATGTGACTGTAGGGGAGGTGGGAGAGACGCTGAGTTGGGGGGTGGCGGGGGTGGGGGGGGGAGGCTTGGGATGAAGGGGTAAGGAGTTGAGTGTGTGTGAGAGCGTGTGATGTACAGCTCCCATCAATGTCACAGGTGGCCAGTGACGATTTATCCAGTATGGCTTGTAGTTTGGCAGAGCTGGATTTTTTTTTTTTTTTTTAAGTTTTGGCACCAAATTGCTAAATGAAAGTTATTTAGGTTATGAAAATGCAAACCTGATCGATTATAACATCGCTACGTATCTGTGTAACCTCATGCAAAACCTTTTTGTAATGTTTGATGCCACTTCCTGAGCTAAAAAAAAAAAAAAAAAAAAAATGAGGTGTGGTGCAAAAATTGAGGTGGCAAAGGAAGTGGAGGGGAGGGGGGGAGAGAAACCTCAAACTGGTTAGGGGGTGGTCGAGGGCAAGGGCTAGCGAAAGGAGAGTGCAAACGAGCATGGGAGGGAGGGGGGGGAGGGAGGGGGGGGCTCCGAACGAGGGATGGATTCAGTTCCCACACTTCTAATTACTGTGTCACTGGAGACTGAAAGGGGACTGCCGCTGGCCCTGGGGAATTTGCCGGAGCCAGTCACAGAAAGGGTGCAGGGATGGAAGAAGGGCAGGGGACGGAGGAGAGGACGAGAGCGAGGAAAAGAAGGGTTGAAGTACATTCTCTCCTTCGCCCTCTCTTTTGGTTCTACTTCATTGCACTCACACCACAGATGAACCCCTTCAGCGTGAGTCCCTTCCCCCCCCCCCTCCCTGTACCCATACACCCCAACCTCTCATCCCTAGCCCACTCCTTCTTAACCCCTCAGTCTAGTCTTTCTCTTACGCCTTTGTTCTCTATCTTGTACCACTTCCTTTTGAACCCCCCACTCCCTGCTTTTCTAATGCCATGAGCCTCTCCTGTATCTCCTGTTGACATGCACAAGGCTTCCCAGAGACACTTTGATGTGAGTTTGAATTCACACAGCCACACACATGCTGGTGACTTATCCAGTATCATTATTACCACTTAACCCCTTGCCCTTTTTCCTCTTTTGATGCTCTTGTCTAACTTTACAATAGCTGGTCTGCTGAGTTGTACCCATCCTAATAAGGTTGTTGGTCTTGGCTGTGAAAAATATTAGAGCTCTCTATGGCTACGTTCCCACTGGAGAGCTTGATGCTCAATTGCGATTTTTTAAATTTTTTTTTTAGGTGGCATTTCATACTACTATTAAGTGTGACTGCTGTCTGAACGGTTCAAGACCGCACAACGACCCGGATGCACAGATAACAGAAGGAGACGTCACACAGCAACGCACTCTTTACTTAAGTAATGGTAAATGTAATTTTTTCTAGAAGTGTTCTATAAAGTTTTGCAAAAAAAAAAAAAAAAAAAACTTGAAACAAAAAACGTGTAGACCGGTCGGCAGCTCTCCTTGTTATCATTAGAAAGTTGTTGAGCAATGGGAGCTGACAAAAGTAAGACCCTATCGTAGCAAGACGAAGTAAGGTAAGGTAAGAAGAAAGCAGCACAGATATTAACATCTGTGCTGCTTTCTTGCTGGAAACATAAATAAAATGCGACATGATCGTTCAGACAGCAGCCTCTTTAAAAAAATCCGATATGTATCCAAATTAGTACCACATATTGAAGTGGCACAAATCTGAATTTTTTTTGTGGGGTGTGTGAAAAGATCGGTTGAACTATGAGTCTCATATGGACAAAAAGATCGGATTTGGGTCGCATTTCCCTGCAGTGTGAATTCGGGAGAGCAGGTAAGACGGTCTTGCGCATGCACAGTTATTCAAAAAGGGACTTTGGAAAACTTCACAAAAAATCGCAGACTAGCTTTAAACAGTGAGACCAAAACTGAACGGCATGCAAATGATTTTTTTTAAATACAATTTCTAATCTTGTAGCTTCTGTTTGTGGGCATGCAGAAAATGACAATTCACTGCTACGTTTGGCTTTAGAACCACTTTAAATCTTCCTTAAAACTGTTACAGTTAGACAAGTCAAACCCGGACTGAGTTAGGAATAATGTAGGAATATTAATGTAGACCAAACCGGCTTGTAATAAAGGTTTGGCCACAAACGTAACACTTTCATGTCTACTTTTAATGAGAAATATCCTCTTTCTAAGCGTTTTCTCGTCGCCTCTTGTCTCTTGCACCTTAAACTGCAAATACCGCTATCATCCTGACCAATTGGCTGTGTGGATATAGCTAGATATAGCTCTTCTCTATGATGGTTTCTGATAAGCAGCATCCAACTTTTGTAGTTCCAAGGCCTCGCGTTGCTTCACAGAAAGCCATTCCAGTTTGGCTATACCTCCATTTTTATATTTGTGCTTCAGTGTGCAACACTGCACACTGAAAGTTGCTTATAAGACCAACCACCCGTGTGTCACTGCAAAAATCATGCCAGTTTTAATAATTAATTTGTTTAATTTTTGCTTATTTATTTCCTTATTACTATATTATTTCTGCTAATTTATTTCACGATTCACATCCCCAACATTGAATTAGACGATATCTTGGTCTCCAATGCTAATGTTTTTTTCTTTAGTAATTCTCTACTCTCAGCTAATGTTCTTGGCACTTCTCCAACTCTGTTTTGACATCACCCGCCTAAATGTGTTATGCAGGCATTTAGCGGATCGGCATAACGGCTGACATGAATTTGGCGGCGGCCCTCGCTAACACTGACACTTCTTATGTCAAAAAAAGCCATGTGGGAGAGTCGTTTCATCTCCGTTCTCTCGTTGCTCTTCCGGAGAGAACAGACCAGCGGCAGCAACCAAGCCCTGTCAATATTTACAATCCTGAATGAATAACTCTTCATTACAATAACATTCCCTGCGTGCCTTCACATCAGCAAGAGTTTTGAAGAAAAGAAAGGAAGGTAGGGGGGGAGGAGGAGGAGGAGCGCTGGAAAGGGGAAAATATGCAGCTGCAATGATAAACGTTGAGCGACAGAATCTCCCGGTGGCTCTCCCATGACGAGGCATGCGCCCGCAGAGTCGGCCCCGGTTGATTCATTCGGTGTGTGGGATTTCAGTTTGACTGTGTGGGTGTTGTGACAGTTCGAGAAGTGTCAGCGCTTGTCCAAGAAAGTTGTGGATGGTGTAATGGTTGGTTGATTGGCTGCAGTGAAAGCATGGGAAAAAAATAGTTTATTTAGGCTGTTCTTTCTGTTTGAGCATGAGTAAGACTCATGTTGTTCGGGCAAGCTGGAAACCCGTTTAGAGAAAGCAAATGTTAACTGACGGTTGACTCGACAGCCTGTATTTTACAGGTGCCGGTCGTATAATTAGAATTTCTTTTGTATTGGTCTTAAGTAATATTCTGATTTTATGAGATACTGAATTTGGGTTTTTTATTAGCTGTCAGTCATAATCATCAAAATGAATAGAAATAAACATTTGAAATATATCAGTCTGTTGTAATGGATGAATATAATATACAAGTTTCACTTTTTGAATGGAATTGTTGAAAAAAAAAAGCTTTTTCATGATATTCTAATTATATGGCCAGTGGTTGTTCTTCTTCATTGGCCACGGGAAGTCACCCTCAAACATGTCAGTTGTATTCATAGTTCACTGTAAATCAGAGAAAAGCAGGCAGAAACAGAAGTAAGATTGTGATATTGAGAATGTGTTACAGACTTACAAAGTCATTTTCCTGATTAGATAAAATATAGTTACACATATAGATATAGAAATATGGGAATCTTTAGATACAAAGATAGAAAGATGTAAAGAGAGAGAGAGAGATTTCTATAGAAATAAACATCATCTCACAAAAGTGAGCACTCACATGTCTAAATAATAATAATAAATTCCTCAAAATAACTCAATGCACTGCCATTAATGGACTTCACTAGAGCTTGATAGGTTACCACTGGATTCCTCTTTGCTCCATGTTGGCATCACGGAGCTGGTGGATGTTCCCACAGATGCTCAACAGGGTTTAGGTCTGGAGACATTCTTGCCCGGGCCAGCAACTTTACCCTCATTTTCTTTTGCCAGGCAGTGTTGGTCTTTGAGGTGTGTTTGGGGTCGTTATCATGTTGGAATACTGCCCTGCGGCCCAGTTTCTGAAGGGAGGGGATCATGCTTTGCTCCAGGGTAGCACAGGACATGTTGGCATTCACGGGTTTCTCAGTGAACTGTAGTTCCTCACAGCCGGCAGCACTCATGCAGCCCCAAATTGTAAGACAGAAACACTTGTCTTTGTACTCCTAACTGGTTGCTGCTGCACGCTTGACAGCATCTGAACCAAAGACGTTTATCTTGGCCTCATCACAGACCAAGATAAACTTGTATGAGCAATATTATTGGCGTGCAGAATCTGGATGCACGACACTTAAAATTGTGATTTTAGGTGAATAGAAAAAGATTTTATCCAAGGGTGTCCGTTAAAATGTGTTATAGGACACCTATAGAAAAGTTCCAGTCAAAGAGCCTGATTGCTCTAAATTATTGCGCTGGCTCAAACGTTAAGGCTGGTTCACACAGCAGGATTTTTAGCCCGATTTTCGACCCGATTTCTTCCTTCCGAGAGGTCACCACTCCCACCTCAAATCTGGGATAGTCAACATGTTGGATTTTCTAGCGTGTGTGGTGCCCCCCGAGGACAAACCAGCAGACAGCTTGTTGAATGTGAGCCAATCAGAAAGCGAGGTGAAGGATTCCCCGAGTGGAAAACAAAACCCCATGAAGCCTCCATTTCATAGTGCTTCAAGCTTAAGAGTCCCCCGGTCACGTTGTCTCTGCTTCTTTGACCAACGCCTTTCCTTTTTGTTACGTTTTTTCTCTGTTAAACTCAGTCCACAAACTATCGCCATTATTCTTCCTCGTCATCCATGTTTACTTAATCTGAACTCACGTTTGATCTCAGGAGGATTCACAAGATTTCCTTTCTGACATCTGAAGGATCCTGAGTGAAATCTGTTCATGTGTGGTGTGTTGTGCTTGTCGTATGACCGGACACCAAACTCGGTACGACCAAACCTGTTCCATTTAAGATTTTGTATCGTTACGTGTAGTGTCTGTCAGGCTTTGGAGATCGGCCAACTATTTTAAAATCCTGCTGTGTGAACCAGCCTTTAGCTATTAACAGCAAGACACCGAGATATATTAAATAGTACTCTCAGCCGCTTCTTGCTGAAAACTTAGGATTTCCACTTATGATACTTATTGTTTTTAGTGTGAAAAAACACTAAAGTAGTAATAATTGATTTAATATGTACTTCTTTTGTGAGTGACCATGTTATAAGCAGGATAATGCACTTTGAGGTGTCCATTGTCAGAAATGAATTGACTTTTACGTTGGACGGTTCCACTCCTCCATTCATTTCTGATAATGGACACCTCATTAGGCATTATCCCTTACTAATTCCATATATTATTTACAGGATGGTATATTGTTCAGTTGATCAATACCTTAAATAAGGTATGAAAAGTAGAACTTAAATGGTGTCTGACCAACAACTTGATCTAATTATTTAGCTTTTTCCAAATTTGTTTTTGTTTCTCAAACTATTGTCCAATTATAAGCTTCACCAACCGGTCTCTTCTGCTTAGGTGTGTGAGCTGTTTGTTTTAGAACAGCCCCAGCTAGCTGGCGTCTCATGAAAAGTGAAAAAGGGGGCACTTTTGGAAGGGAAGAAAGAAAAGGTTAGAGGTGAGGAGACAGCTAGATAAAAGACACTGTAGAAAACACGGTGGGGGGGTTGGAGGGAGCTTAAAGAAAGACAGATGAGAGAAGACAAAGGTTTAACTGGAGATTGTGGGGCGCATTAGAGGTTAGGGTTGAAGGTTGAGTGTGTAAAAAAAAAAAAAAAAAACAGAATAAACCAGCTATGTCCAGCCGAGGGAGAGCATCAGTTCTATGGTGTCATGGCTAGACTGTTATCTACCGAGGTTTGACTGTTATCCTCTTCATTAGTGAGTCAGTAAGCACCAGAATTATGGACTGGGAGGGAAAAGAAAACAAAAATGCCGAGGCCAAGAAGAGGGCAGGAAGAATGGCTGAGTGGTAAAGCAAAGCACAAGAAAGGGTGAGATGGACAGATAGCCCAAGAGCTGAATCAAAGGCGGGACAGGAACTGTGCAAGAAATGCAAAAAAAAAAAAAAAAAAAGAAATATTTCTTTGACTGTTGTTAGAGAAAACCTTTAGAGATGTGCTTTTAGCTCAGTCTATTGTGGAAGCCATCAATTTAGTACAAAATTAATGGGTAATGTAAAGTTCTAGTGTGTTCAAGAATACAGTCTTTTTCCCCTAATTTCTTTTTTCACCTGGATTTCATGTTTTTCAGTGCGGTCATATTTTTCACCTAACTCCAATTGACTGGGCTTTGATTAAATAAGGTAGTGCAAGTTTAATATGCTCAAAAGAAACAGTGTTTCTTGGAAATTAAAAACAATGTAAAATAGGTGTTTAATGAAAGTGTTATGTGATTTTTATTTAATAATAAAATGAAATGTGTTTGTGTGTTGCTTCTTGAATGTTATTATTGCCAATACATAACGCCCCTGACTCCAAACTAGTGTTAATCTAATCAGATCTCTCCTTCAAATCTCACTGTTGCAGTATATTAAAGAAGCTCTTTGAGCGTCCTGGTTTTCCTTGGCACCAACTAGAATGACATTACTACACTTTAAGTAATTATTTTAGAACATAAAACAACTTTGTTTAAGAAATATGACCTAACTGAATGGATTTTGTGCTTGTTAGATTTGTAATGCCTCCTTTACACCCAAGAGTACATGTGTAGTTACTTCGTTAGCCCCCGAGGTTCTGTTTGTTGACTTGTATCCCTGGGAGAAGGCAGGACGATCTGACTACTTCATACAGGTGAAATGAGTGGATGCATGAGTCAGTCAGGGAAGGGTGTGCTTCTTTCCTGTGAGAGCTGCATGTTGATTTCTTCCATCTTTCGAATACCTGATAAGTATCTGAGTGTTTGTAAGTACATGTGCGTGAGCGAGGTGTGCCAGAGGAAGGTGTGTGTGATGTCAAGCCCAGACAGGCTCCTCTGTGGTCCAGGTTTAGGTTTCTGTCAGGTTGTAGTTATTAGTTAACAGAGTTGGTAATTACCTCATACTGCTGGGCTGAGATACAGACCAGATACCACTAGGATGCTAAGTGCATTCAGATGGTCATTTCACTGTCTCCCTCGGTTTCCTGCTCCAATTAAAATTGACCTGTAGCTGTAAGGCTACTACACATTTGAGAGGAATTTGTTTTTGAAAAGATCTTTGTATTTAAATTGTAACATTATGGTGCTTACTTAGTGATCTCATCCCTCACTAAAAACTTTTGTTTAATTATTTTTCATTTAACTGTGTAAGGTATTACACATATTTATTCCAATATGGACGGTGATGATGATCAGTAGCTGGTTCTATATCGAATCAGCGAACTATTCTAGCTCTGAGTCTCTAAATCCGTCAGCAAGGCCTTTCTGTCCGTGAACCTGTTGCAAGTTCTCAGAGATTCCATCCTTGGACTACTTTTAGAAGGTCCAGAAATAACTATAGTTGGACAACATCCCATAAAAGCTGCAATTACTAAAACCGGCTATCAATCAAAACCCTTGAAATACTAGACATCCAAGGACATCTTTTTTATGGCCGTTTCAGGTTGGTCAGTCCTTCCCTTCATTTAGCCTCAAGAAATATTTTCTAAAAAAATTATTTTAAGGATGAAGTGTGGAAAAGGTATTTTTGCCTACCAGAAATTTTAATGAAAACCTTAAAGTTTCAGATCATCAAATACATTTTAATGTCAGACAAAGAAAATCTTAGTAAATACAATGAACAATGATCAAATGAGGATTTAATTTATTTAGGAGAAAGAGTTATTTAAACTAACCTGTAAAATGGTAACAATGTCTTGCCCTGATTTAGAGAAACTTAAAGAGAAACTCAGTCAATCACAGCTGTCAGCCTGGAAAAGCCACTTCTAAACTTTGGATAGACCCAGTGAGACCTATTCTACTACAAAACCAATTGTGCTTACCAAAAAAAAAAAAAAATACTCCCAAGAGTGCATTGGCGACTCATCCAGGAGTTCATAAAAACACAATTTAAACCAGGTTTCCCCCCCACTGTATTATAAGTCTTTACTTGCCCCTCCCCTCCAGACTGAGCATTAGGGCTATATAGCCTAAAATCAATATCGCAGTTCACCTGGATAATGATAAATGGACAATAATACTAATTCCCCCCATAAAACTCAAGTTTGATTGGGTTACACCCTGGCACGATGATCGAAAGCACACAAGCGAGTCCATTTCTTAAGGAATAAAAAAAAGAGAGAAATATTTGGAGTTGCCTTCATCAAAATCCAAACTTGAATTTGATTGTGATAAGGTTGTATGACATGAAAAAAAAAAAATGTCTCCAAAGGGGCTGAGGTGAAGCAATTCTGCAGAGAAGAGTGGGTCAAAATTACTCCAATATCACGAAAAAGACTCATTGACATTCACCACAAATTATGGGTTGTTGCAGCCTTTAGCGGCACAACATATCCAGTTAAGGAGGCATCTTGTGCTTTGACTTGACTTTCTTTCTGCTTAAAATTAAATACTCACCAGAAAATTAAGATTATCAGGGTCTGATATTAAATTTAGTTTGATCTGAAACATTTATGTGTGATGGTGTGTGTGGACAGACCGACAGAACCCCGTCGATGGGAAGTTCTTCTGGCTGTTCTCCACATGTTGGCAGACTTTAAAACTTCCAACACTTTGGACAGCACTTTAAATTGTCTTGTTACTGAAAAGTACTTTATAAATAAACTTGCCTTGCCTTGCCTTTGGGCAGATGCGAACGGGCTAGTGGGGGAATCCCTGCGTAAAAGAAGCCCACACGTCAGCCATTAATTAGACCTTTATGCTCATTAAAATTTGTGTGTAACGGTCCAATTCCAGCGTTATTTTGCCAAATGACAGCATAACGGCCCCTTACGCTGTCTATTGCACTTATAGCACAGTAAACCGCCTGCAAACACATTTCTCCTGATACCGTCATGCTGAATTTTCTTTTAAAAGAACTGACAAATTATTTATTCAAAGAGGAGTTATTCTATGAAAAAACACAAAATTTAGTAAAAGAAATGAATTATAAACACAGTCACCCCCTAGTTATTTTGACTAAGCTAATTTATTCACTTGGTAATTTCCTCTCTTTCTGTATTAGTTGGTAGCAGCTCACTCCGTTCTTAGATTTCAGGTAGTTGCACAGATTTGTTGTATCTCAGTGATGCAGACCCCCCCACCCCCCAAGAAGCAAATCGTGCACATCAGGTGTTCTTAATATGCATCTCCATCTTTAAATCCAAAGTTTTCCGACTAAAATGAAGTGATTCCACCTTTTATAGCTTGATCGCAGTCAGCGGCCCATCCTTTGTGTGACTAAAAGCAGGCGACAGCAAAAGCTGTTGGAGCTGCTGATGCTGCAACACCGCGGTGCTATTTTAAAAGTTCAAGTGCTTTGCTGCGCAGCATAAAGCAGCAACAAATGCCTCCCAAGGCTACCCTCTTTGCTGGACAACGACGTGACGCCTGTCTCAGAAGGGGTTGTAAACTTCAGTGATTTCACCGCGGCAGCAGGATTTTCTGTCTAATCAGCAGAATGAATCCGTCATGGCACATTTTCCCAGACACGGGATCATGGGAACCACCTTTAATTTTTAGGTTTTGTCCTTTGCTTTCCTGGCAGCATAGTTAAACTTTTTTTGGGGAGAAGGAAAAAAAAAAAAAAAAAGATTGTGTTTTTGATTGCAACATATTAAGATTTTGTTTGCATATCTTTTTCTCCCTTTTATTTCAAATCTGCATGCAAGCAGATGTTGAGGGATATTTCTAAGGTAATGGAGGTGCATTTTTTCCGCTCCCCTCTTGCACTTCTTCCCACTGGTTCCCACGCTGCCCCTTACCTGAATAACCACAATTTGAATCGGTTTACCAGCTGCGGATTGGCTGGTTAAACCATGTGACTGGAAAAGCGCCTCCTTTGGAGATCGGTGAAGGATTTTCCCATGGGAGCTGCCTACAGTGCTGAGAACGAGCGTGTGTATCTGTCTGTTTGAGCACGTTGGGGGGAGGGGGGGAATCCCCCACCCCCTACTTTTTTCTACCTCCTCTCATCTATCCCTATTTCTTTCTCCTCATTTTCCATCACCTAACATCTTTTCAGACTCGGTATCACACGTTAAAAAAGCCTTTGTTGTCACAGTGTGACTGTACAGGAAGCTCCCTAAAGAAACAGGATAAGGTGTAACATCTAAGACATTTTCTTAAGCCCTAATTAATATGATATTCAAACAAATACTCAACTAAAGACAGCTTCTAAGACCGTTGTAATAAAGAGAAATTCAGAGGAGACATAAACCTGGAGGACATTGGGACAATGTGGAGACATGACTTTTATTAATGGGGTCAGGACCGACACACTGAAGCCACATGTTGACTCCGACATGATCTGATTTATGCAAAAGCTTGACTTTTTCCTACTTAAAATTATTTGACAAACATGTCAGCTTTGATATTACGGAAGCTACGTTGATAACAGACGTTTGTGTTTTTTATGTGTATCCTATAGCAGCTGCATGGTTAGACCCAACAGGAACTCTTAGCAGTTCAATGGGGTTCCTGTTGGGTCTCAGGTTTAATTATCTCAAGTTTAAGACTTTTAAAAGCCTCAAATATGTGCAGCGTTTCCATAATCTTACATTATATTTAGTTGCACTTTAAATATGAACATTTGCTCATTGCTTCTATCCGTTTAGTGCACGAAAGCTCTGAAGTTTGTTGAGATGTAAGAGCAAATGTCAGGGTCAAAAAACTTCAACAAAATTGACATTTAGATGAATCCTGTTTCTGTTGAGTAAATTAAATCAATTTTAAACAGTTATATATATATATATCTTTTTTTTATAATTCATGTTGGTCTTCAATTAAAAGGTGATGATGTTAAAAATTCTAAATGAAACAAGCGCGACTGTTCATGAGCACTCTTTGCCTGCAGGTTTCTTTGAAATTACGCACACAAAATGTTTAGTGCAAATTCAAAGCACTTATCTCCCTGGCGAATGCAAATGTCTCCAGAATTGATTGATTTTTTTTTTGCGGGGTTTACAGGACGTCTTCCATCGGGGTTGTGTGCGTGAGGTGATGTGTGTGTTTGTCTGCCTGTTTATGCGTCTCAGCCTTCAGAGTCCAGAGCAGGTTCTGGCATGCTCCAACCTGGGAAAACTTTGAGCTGAACAAATAGCTCGCTATGTCGTGCTGGTCGCTGGCCGTCGTGCTCATGTGTGCTAATGCATGATGTGCTCTCGCTTAATTTTGAAGCTTGAACTTTTCTGGTTGGTTGTTGTTGTTTTTACCAGGTTTATGTGAGGCAGAGTAAAAAGATGAGACTATTGTTTACAACGAAGGAGAAATAAAGCCTTGTCCTCATGTGTGCTAGCAGACACCTCCGCCGTTCCCACACCTCCACTGTCTCTTGCAGCTTTCTCGTGTCCTGACCTCAGTCACCACAGAGGCAAACATTGCTCTGCATGCACACACACACAGAGGAGACGACCTGCTTTTGTGCCGAGTGGGCGTAGTCTCCTGGTTTGCTCCCGATTCTTCCCAGGTAAAGAGTGACGAGGCTTAAGCGAGCCTGTTAAGGATCTCTCTGATGAGCCAGATTTGATTTACTGCCCACTCCTGAGTGGAATGCTGTTTACAGGGTGGAGCTCAGGTGTGTTGACAAGGCTTTTAGCACTGACGCGCTGGCGGGGTGGCTTACAGACAAGTGTGTGTGTTCGTGTTTTGGGGGGGGGGGGGGGGCGGCGAGCGGGAGGTCACTAACGTCCCCGCCGAGGCAGACCTTTGCCACGACGGAGGACAGGACAGCAGGAACGTGTGAAAATCACTCGGGCGTGAACGGTGTCTTCACCGACACACTAAACACCCCGATCGGATCTTTGAGTAACACTAACAGCCTTTCACACAGAAGCGGTAACCTGGGAAAATGTCTGATTGCTATCGATGTGAAACTCATGTGAGCAGGTCCTGCAGCCCTGCTTTTAGATGGTTTAACACATGTCTGACACTTTATTTTGGAGCCATGAGATATTGCTGAGGCGAGACTTTCTGCTATTGCTAAATCGGTTGGAAAATTTTATTTTATTTTTTTACGCAAACATGCTGTGGAAAGAATGTTAGATCAACTCTTTCAGGTTAGACATAAAGAAAATAAGTCACAGGCTGTTGATATTTCTTTCCCAAATCATCTAGTTTGTGGCTCGGGTATCATTTGACCATCTCTCTTCACCATCATGTCTACTTTAATATGTTTTCACTTTATTTGTCCAGAATTAGGTTGAAAACTGCTTTCTTGAAGCTTTAATATATATAATATATAATAATATGCTACAAAACAGCAGTTAATGTAAAATGAACTAAGAAATAAACTAAGTATGAAATCTATAAGTTGAATAAACTAGATCTTCAATGTTTTCTTATGCCATCTAGAGGAATTTAACAATTTTTCATAATTTTGTGTTGAAATAAAAATATGACACCTTTAGATATTGCTTTGAATGTAAATTTACATCTTTTGATGTAAAATCTATGTAATGTTCTCATTTAATTTGACTTTTTTTTGAGAAATTTGTCATTTTTTAGCCCATGAACTCAATCAATCTAACATTATTTGCACAGCACTTTTCATAAAACGCAGCATCACAAATTAATTTGCAGACATAAAAAAACTCCACCACTATGTGTTCCTCAAATAATAAAATATTAATAAAAATATGCATTCACAATTATCACAGATGAGATTGGGCACACAACAAATATTTTATTTATTTTTTAACCACATCCTGACCAAATATTAGGAGAAGGAAATAATATTTTTTATTATCTGAGCAAACCCTAAAAAACAATAAAAATATTAGGGCCATTATTAATGTTAAAATATTAATAATGGCCCTTACTGTAAGCATGTTTGATATAACGTGAAATAAATCTAAATAGTAAAAAAATAAAAGCTAGTTCAGCTACAAATATAAACTAAAATTAAAAACACTATGAACATATCTTGGTTAAATCAGCATATACACAGATAAATTTGGCATGATGATAAAACAAATTAAATCATTACTGAATCAACTGAATCAAAATGGGAAATCAAAATTAAGTAAAAACAAATGAAACAATATTTTTAAATTGTGAAATCACTGGTAAAACTTGAACGTAAGCCAAATTAAAAGTTGATTAAAAAGCCAATTAGACTAAGAAAGAATTTGGCGAGATATGAAATAAAAGGTTTTCAGTTTATTTTTAAAAGCTACCACACTCTAAGCAGACCTCAGCTAGTTTATTTTAGAGGTGACGACCATAATGTAGCTTTGACTTCACACCTGCTTCCACAAGCCCCGAAGGTCCACAACAGTTTATAAAACACAAGTTCTGATAAATAAGACGATCTAGGCCCATTAAGAGCTTTTAAAAAAAAAAAAAATTCACTTTTTACTGTCGCCTTTAGGCATGAACTGTTTTAAAAGCACTCTTTGTATGCCAAATGACTGTCAAATTAATTCTAATGTATAATGATAAACAATAGCAAAGTCAAAATCTGTGCTTTGATAAAGCTGTTCTATTTTGTGGTTTTACCTTGACACTATACATAAATACACCAACGGACCTTGGATTACTCAAATGCCACATTTTACTGGGCTGATGTGTTTTAAATTCCTTATGTTATTAAAAAGAAAAAATTATGTTTGCTTTGGTCTTGAATCCAGGTAGGGATTATACTTTTCTGACTGAAAAAACAAAGTTTAGTCAATGTTGAAAAAGCATGGCAAAATAGCAGGATATTTTATTCACTATATTGTTTAGGTTTTTACTTTTCCACTGGAATTTTTCATGTGCAAGATTCTAGTACAGATTTACTTCCAATTTTAGACAATCATTTGCTTTTCTTTTGTTTTTAGTTCAGAGATGAAAATGAGGTCCCGTCTGGAAAAGTAAAAACTGGATTTACATTAAAAGCTTCCAAATAAACATATGAATGTGTCGTTGTGATTTTGATGCCACTTATTTCTAAACTAATGGCGAAAATTATGGTTTGAAGAAGATTATGTCTGTCATATTTCTAATATGTTGCTCTCCCCTGTTTTCTGCAGGCGTGTAACAGTGATCAATACGTGGCTATCCCCAGAGCTGACATGGTAGCGATGCTCAAAGAAAAAGGTATATTAAACACATCTGAAAACGCAGTCGTATCATTATTATTATTAGGATTATCTGCATGGAATTCCTTTATCTACCAGTTGCATTTCTCTTTAGGACATCGTTTGTTGTGTTTTTCTCCAGGATTTCTGCAGGATCACAACAACACTGGCCACATGTTTGAGAATTCCTGTCAACAGGAAGAGCTGTGGCTCGATGACACTCTGACCCCCAGCGGGACCCCTGAACCCCCCAGGTACGCCACTCAGTGTCGCTGGGCCTCCCTTTCAGGACTGGACCGTGACACCATGACCTTTCCCGGGGGGTCGGCCATTCAGCTCCACACCGTGCCCCCTGCCCTGCTGCAGAGGATACCGCTGTTCTATGTCTGCACCAGATGTGGCAAGGTGTTCTGGGAAGGCTCTCACTTTGGCCGTGTCCTCTCTTTGTTCCAGGAAGTCTTACTCATAGCGGATGACGACAGCATCTCAGCTGCTAGGCCACTCACACTGGCCCAGAACAAGTGATGCAGAGCCACTGGTTTTTTTTATTAATTCACAGAAATACACAAATGAATACATTATTCATTTCGGACGTGTTCTAAAGAGTGCTGTTAATTTTCACAGCTTTTTAATTTGAGTTTGGGGCCTACAATAAGAGATTAGTAAAAGAGAAAGGACTTTTATTCCGTTTTATGTCCTTATTCATACCTGTTCAGGTTCACGTTATATTTCGGCTTACGTGAGCTTGCAGCTAGCAGCTGTGAGCCCGGGAGTTGTAGTTTTAAGTCGGGTTGTTTTTGTTGTTGTTTTTTTTTTAACAAGAAAGTGTGCCAGGATATCAATATGTGTTCAACTGTTTATTGGTTCAAAGTGAATGTTTAATGCATTTCACTTCCACCCTTCTCGCAAGACGCTTTCAAGCCAGACTTAAGACGCATACTGGCTGTAACGGACGGATTTCTTTCTTCGTCGCTACCCGTTTGGGCCCCCCGATTCAAAGAGCCGAGTTAGTGAGTAGGTGTGGGGTGGAAGGTGAGGCCTCCAGCAACAGCGCTGCTTGTCAGTGGTTGGTTCTGTTGCTTACGTTATTAACTACTAATAGCCAGAAGCAGCTTAACGGGGGAGCTCGTCGGTGCCGCTTGTTTATTTTTCTTCCCCAGTTGTCAAACCTGTAATGCGCTGTTTCACGCTGTGGTTCCATAATCAGACGAGCACCTGTTGGTTGGTTTTGACCGTTTACGCAACAGTCATTTCAGACATCACACTGATTCAGGAAGAAGGCACCTCAGATCAGGCTTAGACGTATGTATGTACCTTTGGCATTTTGGACATTTTTTTATTATATACGTGTTTCAGAATGTATTTTTTTACTTGATTTCAGTCTAACAAATACAGACTTGCGTGTTTACAGCCTCGACTGTTCTGCCTGTTTTGTTTTGACTGCTAAGACTAAGAAGCCTGACGAGTTGGATTTATGATGGTTTACAGTCAAATGTGGAGAGTTTTGCTTGAATTCGAAACTTTTTTTTTTTTTTTACTTTAAAGGGGTAGATACTATCCTTCCCTACTTGGGCTGAAAGACTTAAAATAAAATCTACACATATATTTAACTTAAATGGCAAGTTCAGTTGTTTTGTTTTCCCCATCTTGAAGAGCATTGTTCATCTGTGTAATGTCTAATTTAAACCCCAGGTGAATATGAAATGATGGATTAGTAATTTAAGGATCCTAGATACAGTTCAACCTAAAATAAATTCAAGTTATTATTATTATTATATATTTTTTTACTAATTTACTTCGAGAAATGTTGCTGTTGTAATGCAATGCTTTCAAAAATTCTTGTATGTTCAATGTCTCCAAGCACATTTTAAAACGTTTGATGGTTTAAGACAATACACCAATAAACCGATTTATCATTTCATTGTTAAACTGAGAATTTGTGGTCGCTTGCTTCCGTCAATAGACATTTTTGATGTTTCTAAAAACAAATCTCATGGTCATGGGCTGAGAGCGGACAGACTGATGAGATCATCTAAGGTTCACTGATGTCTGTCAGCCGTAACACTAGCATGGGGGGGGGGGGGGGGTTCTGTCCTCAGGCAATAGATGGGTCAGATCTCAAAGAAGAAACCTCCACATACCAGGAGAATTAACCCATATTTTCTCCTCTCTTTTCTGATCTCACTCTGAGTTTGCGCCATTGCGTAAAACGAGGGTTTACCCAAAAAAAGCTCCAGAGAGACTCAGCATTGAAGTTTGGGAAATGAAAGCTTTTTTTTCTGGTGTTTCCAGTAAATGTAAATGGTATGCATTCCGTTAACGCTGCAACAAAAGGCATACAACCATAAAATGTAGGAATCTCTAACTATAGCCAGATGTGGCCTTTCGTCTATTGATCACAAGCATCAAAACGGCCACAGTGGTTTTCAGACGGCTCATGCTATGTGAATCACTGAGGTAAATTAGTTTTCGGTTTCTGGGCTTAAGTCGCAACAGCTGCAGGACGAAGTCTGAGATTTGAGATGCTTGTAATGTCTTAAGGTGGCTCAAAATTACCAACATAACTAGAGCTGTCATGATTACACATAAAGTCAGTGGAGTCTCAGTTTGGTTAAAAAGTATTGAAAAGCAATCTTGCGTTTTGACTCTGTAAGTGGGAATAAACCTGTTTAACCGATTAAGCAACTAAAAATTCTGCACCTATAATCCATAGTTTTTGTTAGTACTGCACGGTTCTTTTTATTTGTAAAAGAGGAAGATAAGATATTTTTTTTACTAAAGAATAATCAAAGACAGTTGGTCCATACCTTAAACAAAATATTGTTTTGGCTTTTTAAGTATGTGGTTACTTGTGGTGCTGTAATGAAACATTTTGCCAATCAGGCTATAAACCAATTACTTAAAAAATATAAAATAATTTAGATTGTATTAAAATGTTTATTCCTTAGTGGTCAGTTCATTTTGTACTTCGCAAAAACTGCTTTTAAAAATTGGAATATACAATTTTATGGATCTATTATTGCTCTTATTATCTTTGGTCTTCAAATGAATTGAAAACCTTACAAAATTGGGATTGTATTGGATGGATTTTTTTCTCTCTCCATCATATATGAAAATTATACATTTTAAAAGAGGAGTCTGTTACAATAGTAGTGACACTGATTCTGAAGCATTTTTATTTTTTGTAAAAACATTGAAAAAAGTAACATTTCCATCCAATGCATGTAAAGTTTTTGATGAGGTACAGGAGAAAATAAATTTTCTCATTAGAAAACAATAAGGGATGACATTTTGAAGGGATGTGAGGAATGAAAGTGTCTGATTTCTATGGTGGTATATTCAATAAAATGTTTTTAATAGGATTAAATAGCACAGACAAAAAAAAGATTTAAAAAAATAAACAGATAACTCTATTTAGTTTCAAAGACATAGGAAAAATACAATCCCCTAAATGCACAAAATGTGATGTAAACTGCTTTGTCACAGGCAAGATTATGCAGAAATAAATGACAATAAGGGTTGTCTTCTGTTTTTGTATTATTATTTTTTTGATTGATCCATCAACCTTTGAAAATTATTTTTATATAAGCATATCCATGTAGGAATTGAGATCATTGCTTCCGACTAAATCGTGACTGATCAGAGTAATGACCTGGGAAAAGGTTGATGAGAAACTGTTGTTTGCAGCGGTGCATATAAGGGTCCGAAATCTGCAAATCATTGCTTTGCAATAAAGGTTTACCTCGTGCAAACTGCTCTGAAACACGCTCACATATTCCCATCCTGGCTTACTGCCATGAGCTTCTACACATTAGACTTTATAATTGCTGCAGTCCCTAAAATATCTTATTGGTATGAATAAAAGCAGACATGATGCGGCTCCCGGACTGTCCTTGTGCGGGTGGTCGCAGCTCCTGTCTCTGCACAGAGCTCCGCGCTGCAGCGCCGTGTTATTTGATCCACGCTCTTTCTTCGCTGGGAAGAAAAGCTCGCCTCTTTCCCACGCTCTAAGGACACGTGGTGTCCGGAATGAATTGGATTCAGAGGACCCTCCCTCCTGGTTAAACGTCACCTCCCCGCTCACTCTCTCTCCCTCACATTCACACACACTCATTGTGGGTTTTTTTTTCCCCCCTTCTATACATGTATGTGAAAGAAACTGGTTATAATAAAGGAAAAAAATGATCCCTTCCTTCATGGTTTAATTCCTATCATCTTTATGTGAATGGGAAGCTAGCATTTCTGTGGGTTTTAACTTCTTTTCTTTCTTTCTTTTTTTTTTTTTTTAAACCTGTTAGCAACGTGTATTCCGGGAGAACAGGGGAACTGGGAGCCTCCTCCTGCCTTGTCTGGCCCCGGTCCCTTCGGCCCCAGGCGCCAGATCCCGGCTCAGAGCGCCGAGCTGCCTCGATCTGGCAGGTTCTCCATTTACGAGCTTGATCGGAGCTAGAAATGCATTTTCACTAACCTCAGAGCAGGAATTCGAATGTGTACAAAGAAGAATAACCAAAGCAGCTTATTATTACGTTGCCACCGGTTTTCCTCTGTGAGTTTTGAAACATTCACAGCTATTGCTCTGCGCTTTTTCGTATTTAATATTTTTATTTTCCTTCAAAGTTGGTGTGAGAGCAACAGAACGTTGTGAATTATGGGGGGGAAAACAGAGTTGGTTAAATTGTATGCGTTAGGAAGGGTATTTGGAGGAGAAAGTCATCCAGCAGAGAAACTTGGCTCCTTCAGTTCATGCACATGCTTTCCAAGTATTTAAACAGGCTCCAACCAAAGCTGTGATGGCCGACAGATGTTCCTGGTTTTCTAGAAAATTTTCATTAAAGACCCAGCGAGAAAAGAAAACCACAAACTGTACAAAAGTTACACAGATTTTTAAGCGCAGAAGTTATATATATATATATATATATATATATATATATATATATTTATTTCGGGCCCTTTATCCTATATAAATTGGACACAACATTTCAAAGTCCATTTACATGTGTGAAAGTTTAAAGGGACTAGTTCTAATATTGTGATCCAGGAATCCTGGAGAGCTGGCCACAGTTGTTTCTCTGCTGTTTCTGTCCATTCATGTGATCCAAAGTGGGGGTGGGGGTGTTGGGAGCCATCTGTTCTATGTTTGTGATCCTCATGCTGTTGCTGAGTCAGTTTGGGGACCAATCAGACAAATCCCTTTCATGGAAGAAATTGCATGTATTTTAATGTCTAATTTGGTGGTTGGACTTCAGTCTAAGTTTTGTGCTCATCACATTTCTCTTTCTGCAGGCTTTTGTTTCGGAGCCTTTTGCAGCACAAAGAAAGCATAGAAAGAGCATACACTAATTATCTAGAGCTGGTAGCCTAAATCATCATCTCTATTTATTTTTTAGTTTTTTTTTTTTTTAACCTTTATACAGGTTCTCATTAAGTTCCAATATCTCATTTACAAGAGCTGTGTATGTGTCACATTCATAGATCTATATCTCAGTAACACCTGTCAGGGGGATTTTTGCCACCGTACTGCAGCTTCACTGAAAAACTTGAACGTCTAGACAGCAAGTCAGTCATAAAAATTTAACTGAAACAGATTTCATTTTGAAAAAAGCAAACACCGAACATTTCAAATCAAACCTATCCCAACCAACATCTACAGAAGGGTCTCACAAGCTTAGCAAAATGGGTTTCCCACAGGTTTCATTATGGCCCGGTGATACTTTCTACCATAGGTTTGATGCAAGAAAACTCGACACAAAAAGTGGGACCAATTGGGGCCTTAGATGGTTTGTTCAATGGGAACTTATCTCAATACCCATTTATTTTCCAGCTAAGAAATGTAAGAAATTGTGTATTGGCACAGGCCCACATAGTACCCATCAAGCTGCAGCAAAATTCTTATGTGACCCACATGAGTGGGAAATGGGCCCCATATAAGATTGTACACAGATTAAAAATGGCCAGGTGATAATTGCTATTATAGATTTGGTGCAAAGAAATTCATGGCATAAAGTGGGACCCATATAGGCTGTAGATGTTCTGCTCAGTGGGAACGTCTCAAGTTGTTTGCTAGCTCAGAAATGGAGCACTGGCAAAGCTCACTTAGCACCCATTCAGCTGCAGCAAAATCCTTATGAGGTCCACATGAGTAGAAAATGGACTGAGAAATGGGCCCCATATAGGATTGTCCACAGGTTACATATTTGGCCCTGTGATAATGGCTATTACAGCTATAGTGCAAGAAAACTTAAGGCAAAAAGTGGGACCTATACAGGCCGTATATGCTTTCCCCAATGCCGTTTATTTCCCAGCTAAAAAATGTTTCATTGACACAGGCCCATGTAGTACCCATCAAGCTGCAGCAATCTCCTTATGGGGCCCACATAAGAAGGAAATAGGCTGAAAAATTTACCCCTTACGGGATTCTCTACAGGTTACATAATAGCCCGTGTTATCTGCCTTTATAGGTCTGTGTCAGAATACCGGTGTGAATGTGAGGTTGAGTGTATGTGTGAGATCTTTCCTGAGCAGAGAATGGCTGCTGGAGAGCGTCTGCCAGCTGCAAACTGTCTGTAATTTCCTAATCTAGATGTTTGACAACTAGCCATTCCTTGATGATCAACCTACTTGGTAGAGTCGAGCCTGACTTGAATCCCCCTGAGCGCAGTGTGTATGTCTTCCTTGAGCGTATCTGCCGTGTTCTCTGGTACCTTCCAGGTTGAAAGACTTCTCGTTTGTTTCCACACCAACTATGGATCACTTTTACAAGCCTCTCTGTGACAGATCTCTGCCGGAAATTAATCCACGGTTATCTATTGCAGCTCCTCCATCTCCAGCTGCCCTCTGCCTGTCCGCTCTCCAAAAACCCTCTGTTCAATCTTTGCCTGGATCTCAAACCTCCATCTGCTCGCTCAAGTCGGAATTGCTCTCGGAACACGAGTTTTCAACGTAAAACTCCCATTTCTCACCAGGATCCGCGGCTCCCCTCAGTCTCATCCACCAACTTTCAGCACAGCAAGCAACCTGTCCAGCCTCTCTGTTAAAAGACCCAACATTGTTCTTTTTTTCTCCGCTGCTTCTGTCCGTCCGCAGACGTCCCAAGAACCACGTTTAACGGGAGCCATTGAAGTTTACAGTTTGTCTTTTCTTGATTTTAAATTAATCTTTTTATCAGGCACATTCTGAGCCCTGTTTATGAGTATGTATATGTGTCAGAAAAATCTCCAGAAACACCAGTTTGACGTGATAAAAACAGACAAAAAGAAAACCTTCTGGGTAAATATATAAGAACCATATGGGCTCCAGATGTGCTGCTCAGTTTAATCATACTTTTAATATCTTCTTGAGACTGAGCAAAAATCCTACATAGGATGTTGATTTTGCTGATAAGGGTTTATACCTAATGATGAAGCCCAGCACATGTCAGTTTGGTACCCATCTAGCTGCAGCACAATCTGCATTGGGCACACATGGGTTTAGGAGATTGGCTGAGAAAATTAATAATGGTCCCTTTAACTGCACATACTGTACAGGTAGGATGCAAAGAACTCTAGTAAAAACTTGGACCCATTTGGGTCTCCATTATATTGCTATATTTATTTTTATACTTTTCTGAGACCCGGCTACCGCCTTCATTCAGTGCCTAAACAAAGGTAGGTGTGTTTAGTCATACTAAGTGGGTGCCGAACAAGATGCATGACCTCGCTTTGCACCATATGGGGCCCACATGTAGTCTGGGTTTACCTTGGGTCTCCTTTGAAAATATGAACTATCCAGAAGAAAGAATGTGCCTTGGTTTTCTTTTTTATTTTATCAAGACAGCGTGCAAAATACTGTAAGTGAACTTTATCAAACCTGGTGATCACAGAGGGGGAAAATGTGTCTTACCGCGCAACTAAAAATAATTGGGAATTTAAAAGATGACTAAAGTGTGGTTGAGTCAGTGTTTGTGAAGGAGGCGCACAATGTTTGTTATGGAGAAAAAAATGATCCCATCTCGTTTTATTAAGACACCTGATGTCATCCAAGGTGGCGTTTGCAGTCATATCATAAATTCTGCCCCAGATTAAGTATGTGCGGGTTCTTCCGTGGGATCCGCGTTACGCGCACGGTGCAGTCAAGTGTGCGCCAAACAAACAAAAAAAAAAAAAAAAAAACAGAAAGACGCGCTGTTCGCAGTGTGGGAAAGGAGGACAGTGTGAAACCATTAGAGCAGAGAGGTGTTCAGAAAAGTGCTACGCGGATGAAATGAGACTCCGGGACCGCCAAACGGAGCTCCTCTGATCGAGGCGGAGATGTTCCTTCTCGGCGGTTTCCCTCACCGCTTCTGCTTTAACGCGAACTCTCTCCGTCTCACCGGGTTTGCGTCTGTCACCCCCTCTCTGTCTCTCTAAATTTCTCTCTCTCTCTCTCTCTCTCTCTCTCTCTTTTCTCTCTCTCTCTCACACACACGCAGACACACACAGGCGCCCGGTTCCCACGGTGGCGGGGGCAGCTGAGCGGCGTGTCAATCTGCGCACAGCGTCACCTCTTTTCACTTGCAAAAAGGAAGTAGCGCAGGGCTTTTGTTATTTGAAGTCCCACAGTCTAGCCGTTTTAAAAACAACTGGACTATATCCGCCGTTTATGATTTAAACAGCCACCTATAATCTCCTCCTCGGAGGTGTTTTTTTTTTTTTTTTTTACACCGGGAGCTCAGGCCCGTTTGGGGCTCATTTGACTGCTATTTATACCTTTTGGTTCTGAGGTCATTTCTGCCCATACAGCCTGGTTTGTCCCAACTTCTGTGCCGTTTGGACTCCCCACAGTTAGCCAAGCATGCGCTGACATATGCAGTATTCACACCCCCTTCGTTTCTTGCATTAAACTTCAAGGTGTTTCATTTGGATTTGATGTCTTATATTAACAACAAAAAAAAAGGAAGACAAAAAGCACAACATTACTTGGCAGTGAAATGGAAATGATACACGGTCGACAGCGTAATTCACAATTTTGGGTATCTTTAACTGACGCTTTTGAATAAAACCTGCCTTCATAAATCCACTGATTAGTAAGACAACTCCAGATGTGTCGTTAAATCTGAAATCCAGGTGTTCTGCGAAGACCCCAGAGGCTTCTTAGAGAACATAAGTAAACCGACAGCACAACCAAAAAAGGATAACATTGTTTAAACTTAAACTTCTCCACTATATCGTTTCATTACATTCTGTAATAAAATAATATTCTAAGTTTCAAACATCTCACTGAGCACTGTTCAGTCAACCATCTAAAAATGGAAAGAGTACAGCCCAATTTCAAACTTATAGCAAGACACGGCTGTCCACCTAAGCTGGGAGGCTGAGCAAGGAGAGCGTTAATCAGAGAGGCAGCCAAGATACCCATGGTGACTCTGAGAAGCCCAGGAGATCCACAGTTTAGCTTTATAAAAATATTAGTTGTGCACTCCACAAATATGGCCTTATTAATAAAGCAGGAAGAATAAAGTCATTGTTGGAAGAAAGTCATGAGAACTCCCATTTGTAGTTTGTCATAAATCTTGTGCTAAATTTAGTTTTTTGGCAAATGCTATATGGGGTAGAAAACGCCCTGAGCACACCGACCCCAGGGTGAAACAGGGTGGTGGCAACATCATACTAGCCTACATCATGCTACTAATAATAAAATTCTTCTTTTTATTATGCTAGATGTAGGCATCAAGGTTTTAAAATGTTACAGTTTAAAGGGAGTGTAATGAAGTATCACATAAAGTGGCAGAGTAACTTGAGATTTGGCCAATGGGATGAGCATGGCGATGAACACATGAGAGTGGTTGCTGGGCACTGCCTGTCAGCTGACTGAAAGAAGGCAACTATGCTTTCCTCTCGCTTACAAGAAACACAAATTTGGTGCCTTGGGAATGCTTCCGATCACATAAATCACCGACAGTGATGGTTTAGGAACTAAAAGAGCGCCACCCGTCACTCTTTAAATGCAACAGCCCCTGTGAAGCAATGAGCGACATGTCTGTCAAGAAGCTGGCTTCAGGGTGACTTAATCTTCAGCTACTATTACTTTGAGATACGCGAGATACTTGTGTTACTCTATAGAAGTAAAGCAACAAAAGAAAAGAAATGACGTTTTGCTGTATGGGCACTTCTACACTGATAAATTTAGCAGGTATTCTATCTGTTAGCTTTTGCTTTCGCAAAATAACAACTACGGATAGCATAACTTTACCATAGTAATCAAGGTTTAGCTTTATTTTAGCAACAAAAGGAATTATCACTGCTTCTCTGTTTCAAGGAAAACACATCACATTACATAATACACTTTTGCTCATGACATACTTACTATTGCTTATCATACAATAAGACATTCAAGCATGGATGATTGAAAGGTGAAGTCAGTTGAGCCCCCCTCAATTATATTGCGTCTGGGGCCCCGTATCATTTTTATCCGGCCCTGGATGATGGCGAGAATAGCTCATCAGTTCTTACTGCAACACTCCTTTCAATCTGCTCCACTTGGTGCGCTCTCTCTCTCTCTCTCTCTCTCTCTCTCTCTCTCTCTCTCTCTCTCTCTCTCTCTCTCTCTCTCTCTCACACATACACACACACACACACGCACGCACACACGCGCGCGCGCGCAACATCACGCCCCCCACCCCACAGACACACAGGCAAGGCCCTGATCCCTCCCTCTAACCGAGCCAACAGCCTATAACCTCCGCGCTTCTCCGCCCATTCCTCCACATTTGATTCTTGGGGAAGGCATTGTCATGCAAATAAAGGACGCGTAAAAATATTCCTCCGGAGCGCGGCGCAGAGCAGAGACTCACACGGACCGCAAGGAGGAGGAACGCGCGCATCCCGGGGCCACAAAGTGGTTTTGTCTGTCGCCGCGACACGGACCCGTCTATCTGTCGCAGGTAAGTCAGCGGACAGCGGTTTGGCTGCCGGACGCACGCCGGGGAGATCCGTGCGTAAACGCGTGCGCACGGAGCTCCCCCTCTCCGCTGTCGCGCTGTCTCATTCTTGGATGTGACGGAATGTGTGTAAGGAATTTTGACTCATGCGGACATCTTTCGTGACTTTTTTCCCCCCCATTATTATTACTTTTGTCTCTCAGACATCTGCGTGGCCACATGAGCAGCGACATTTAGCCAGGAAGCTGGTTGGACCGTTGAGGGAAAGCCGACGGGAATCCAACAACGAGGAGGCTGGCCCTTTGGTGGTTGTGGTCATACTTCCAGTCTCCCCCAGTGAAATCGGAGGTGTCTCTTCTTCATCTCCTTGTGCAGGCTACCTGTTGCTGCTGCTGCTGCTGCTACTACTAGAGAAGGAAAGCTACATCCAGAGACCCCTGGAGCGATTATTGACACTATTATGTTTTAGGGGGATTCAGGATCTCTCGAATACTGACGTCTTTGCACACCAGGTGTGCCATTTACCCTCTTGTCCTCTTTTTTTGGGATATATCCAGTGATCTTTCGCCGTTAAAGTGCCTTAAAACTGGGTATAATCCAGTATAACTGTGGCACTGCTACCAGACCAGAGACGCTCGACACAGCTTTAGAGCCGAGGCAGGATTACTTCTCGTCCCCCCCACCACCTCACCCTCCAGCGAGCTGCAACAATGAGCCAGGCAGATGTGTCGACTTGCTCCGCGCCGCAGAGGGTCTTTCAGGAGGCAGTGAAGAAGGGCAACACCAAGGAGCTGCACTCGCTGCTGCAGAACATGACAAACTGCGAGTTCAACGTGAACTCCTTCGGGCCGGAGGGACAGACTGCGCTCCACCAGTCCGTCATCGACGGCAACCTGGAGCTTGTGAAGCTGCTGGTGAAGTTCGGCGCAGACATCCGACTGGCTAACCGGGAAGGGTGGAGCGCTTTACACATTGCCGCTTTCGGGGGCCACCAGGACATTGTGCTATACCTCATCACCAAGGCCAAGTATTCCTCTGGGGCCCGGTGATCTGTCTCTGCTGTCAGGTAAAAGTAGAACATTTAAATAACAAGATAAGAAGAAAAGAAAAAAAATGCATCAGCAACAAATTCAATCTTAAACTGCAACGCACGGAGGCAAAAGGCTCTTTTTTTAAAAAAAAACATAACTGCCATCTTTTACATAGTTGTGCCAAAATGTATGAAAAGGAAATAACACTGCGCAGAAAAAAAAAACAAAATCTCCCCTGACTGTAAACCAAACCGGACCGTCTGTGCGCACCGCATGGTCCACTCAGACCAGAGCCGGCCCAAGGATGTAAGGGAGCTTTAGCGGGACTGAATTTGGGGGCTGCATACTTTTTTTTAACTTAAATACTCACCAGTCACGACTGACAGTTTCGTCCTAGACAGTTTTCTGGTGGGACTGGAAAACGTTTCATTTTTTTTACACTCTGGGGTGTTTCTAGACCTAAAGTCATACAGGTGCAGAAGGTCCAAACATACATGTGCCAGAGCACATGTATCCAAGCAGTAAGATCTTCTAGTAATATTGTAAGCTGTCTTTCGGCTTTTTAGGATTTAACAGTTGCAACCTTTTTGTCTGTATATATATATATATATATATATATATATATATATATATATATATATATATATATATACAGACAAAAGGGGTCATTTTCAAATAAAAATTTGTTTCACACTTATTCACCTGCACTTGTGCATAAAACGTGACTCGAGCTGCGCAGAAGCAAGCAGAAAAGATGAAACTGTTGCCATTTAACGCACCGTCACCATGAAATTATGAAGGCTTTTCCATGTGTATTTTCAGCTAGAACATTTCCTGTTCTCTTTACACGTTTTAAAATTCAAATGAGCTTTCCTTAGACCTTCTGATTAACTATAAAAGTATACCAATTTTGGTAAATAAATCAAAGCGTTTAAAAATGTACATCCCATGCAAAGGACTGTTTTGGGCCCCTAAGCAGTGCTCTAGTTTGCTTATGCCTCAGGCCGGCTCTGACACACACACACACACACACATCGCTTCAACGCGAATCTCTCACAAAACGCACCTCACTCCCGTGAGCTTGTTGGTACTTAAAGGTTTTCGTCTTGAATGTTCATCCAAGATTGTGTCATTGTAGAAGAAACTGCCACACCGTGTCTGTGTGTATGTGTGAGTATGTGTGTGCGCATGAACTGCAGAGCGCAGATGGCCCAGTTTTTTTTTTTTTTTTATTATTCAAAGTGAATCGTCTCTTTGTGCGGGCGCAGATTTGACCTGTTGCTCCTCATTGTCCTGTAAAAACCCACTTTTTTTTTTTTTGTAACTTATTTTTATGTGAAAACACGGCACTTGATGCTGCTCGGCTGCATGCTGGAATATCTGAAAGGGAAGACACGCGAACAGGAGGAGAAGCCCTCTGTTAGTTTCCTGAGGTCTCTCCTTTTTTTTTTTTTTTTCCTTAATTCATTCATTTTATTAACTCAAAATGAGGATCGTTACAGCTACAACTGTGTTTTCTTTCAATTTAATCAGGGTTTCTACTCACTTTTCATGTAAGATTCCACACTTTTCTGGACTTAAATCCACAAAGTTCTCATTTACAAAGTTCATGATATACTTACTTCAGACATTTGGTTTTGTTAAGGTCAGGCTTTGGAAAAGGAAAATCACAGACTGAAAGCATGGATGGATGCAACATTTTGACAATGGGACAGTGAATAAAGTCTGGAAATACAAATATATATATATATATATATATTTTTCCAGAATTTATTTTAATTTTTCCATACAGCGTAGGAACCCCGTGTAACAAGTGACTCCATCATTGTTGTGAAGTACTGTAATCAATAGCTTTACCTTTTTGACAGTAGCTGAATGGGCTCTGCAAACGCACATCTTGCCATTGCCGGTGTGCCAACCATTCAGGCCAGTGCGACCACTCCGCCCTGGTGGTCATCGTATTAAGAACCGCTGCTTTCGCTTTATATGTTGTTAAAACAAAAACAAAAACAAAAAAAAAAAAAAAAGAGGAAAATTTGGAATTCACTTTATAATCTCCTTTCAGTATTCTGTTAACATCCTAGTCATCACTGTGAAAGCAGGCTGATTTTATTGTTTCTTTTTTTTTTTCTTTTATATTTATGAAGGTACATTGAAAAGATGCATTGTTGAATATGTTGTGGTTCTACTTTTAAAAGGAAAAAAAAAACATCTGTAGAGTCAGAGTTTAGTGGGTGACTCAAGCTGCTTCAGATTCTTCATTTTTTATTTTTTTATTTTGATGTTTTTTGAGTGCAAACCTGCAACCCCTCCCCTCCCCTCCCCTCCCCTCCCACCCCCAGGTGACCCCCCCACAGCTTTAGGCCGTTGACCCTCAAGAGGACTTTCGATTAAACTGACTCTTATTTTCCGTTTGGTTGCCATTTTCCCAGCTACCTCGACTGTAAAGTATTCTCAAAGCTGTTCCGCCTTCTCCTAGCTTGCCCACGCCACTTATGCCAGTATCTGTCAGCTACGTATCCTTAACAGAGAAGATGGACTTGGGTGCAGAAGATGCAACGCATTCCTTAAGTCAGGACAGTTTATGTTACACTACAACCAAACCAGCGCTGACAAAAGCGTCCTCCCCATCTAAACTCAGCTCTTCCTCTCTCTCTCTCCCCCTCATCGTTCTCTCTCTCTCTCTCTGTCCTCATCAGCCTGTTTTGTTATTATATTTTCATTGTATAGCATGACTTATAAATGCAGGGAGTTTTATTGCACAAAACACAGAGCCTTGCGCCCCCCTAGTGTTCAAGCGGGGTCATTTCAGAAGGCTTTGGAATATTTTCTACTACTGAGCAGGATCCTTTTTTACTGATGGATGATGAAGACTTTATGAATAAACAACAACACATGACTGTCGCAGGATGTCACTCAACAAATATATATATAAAAAAAAAAGGAGAAATTGTTATTTTAAGGTCGCCTGCTACATTTTGAAAGTCATGACACCCTAACTTTTTTTTTTTTTAACAATGCTGCTTGTTTTTGTGTCTTTTCTTATTGAGGATTTTTTTTTTCTTTAAAGCCTACTGTTTCACAGCAACACTGGTCCAACTCATGAGAAGCTTTTTTTTTTTTTATCATCGGAAAAGAGAGTTGTCTGTTGTCGTCGCGTGAGCCTGACGTGCGTTTGTGTTCGCTTCTCATGGGGGTACCGTGTGACTGGGTTTAAAGCAGTCATCAGCCAGACGGAGAACTTCCCTGGAATAAATCACCCGCAGTCCCATTATTATAGCTCCACTACGTCAAGGTATAGATTCGCATCAGGCTACAAATAAAAAATATGCATCGCTTGTGTTTAAACTTGATCTTTCTTCTTTTTTTTTTTTTTTTTTTTAAAGAAAAAAATAAATATTGCACTGATGACTGTTGTTGAAAAGTTGGCTTTTATACGTCAACATTTTATTTTTTTTTCTGAATAGAAAAAAAAAAAAACATACACAACAAAATACTATTGTATATGTATACGCTCCAGGTGATAATGTCCTTATGTATGTTTTTACTTTGTGGGAAAAAAAAAACATGTTTTTCAACAAAGATGTGTGTATCTCTGTGATTGGGTGTATGTATATATACATATGGATATATATATCAATGCTGATGATGATGATGATATCTTGGGGCACTTTCTTTTCTGAAGTGCTGTCTTCCTGTTGTGTCGTTTTAAAAGGGGGAATAATACATTTGATGGTAAGATCATTGTAACGTGGTAAAAAATTGCACGCTTGTGTGGTTATTCGGCTCGCCGAGTCATAACATTTATGACGCGCGGAGCCAGCTGTCGAATTGGTGTACATGAGTGAGATGATATTTTTTTTCTAGAAAAATAGGAGAAGAAAAATAATTAAAAAAAAAGAAAACGGAAAGAAAGTAAGTAAGTGCTGAATTCTTGGGGGGGTCAGTCAGTTTGTGTTTCTGGTCTTGCTTCATTTCAAGCAGGAGGAAACAGATGAATCTTTAACGAGTGATGCAGATGTTCCATCTTGTCTGTTTTATTTTTTGTTTTCGTATACTTTTCTTTTTTGAACATTTGTAACACTGTGATGATGGTGACGTGACGTCACATTGAGATGAGTGCTGTATTATTTTTGTACGTTTGTGTACAAGCCAGTAAAGAAACCATTAAACTAAAAAAAAAAAAAAAAAACAATAATAAAAAAAAAAAAAACGGATCGTGTGTATGGATGAGTTTCTTCCTCTTCTCCTTCCCATTGGATTGTGTTAATAGAAGGAGTTGCTTTTAGGGAGAGACACCTCCCCTCCCACCACCTCCCGGCCTCCCCAGCCGGGCGCAGCCCAGATCCCAGTTCTCCCCTTTTGTCATTCAT
The DNA here is from genome assembly GCF_011125445.2 of Fundulus heteroclitus. Lineage (NCBI taxonomy): Eukaryota > Metazoa > Chordata > Actinopteri > Cyprinodontiformes > Fundulidae > Fundulus > Fundulus heteroclitus. The sequence goes on from NC_046368.1 coordinate 149,899, forward strand.
CATGGCCTCATCCTTTCACTGCCGGGATAAAGGAGCCCGGTGCATTGTGGGTAGGCTCTGTTTTAAGTAGGGTCCCCTCCCCTGTGTGTGTTGTGGGAGAGATGGTGTTATGTTACCCACAGATCTCACCCCCCCCACACACACACACATTAACTTTCCAAAACACTCTTTCCTTGTGCAGCTTTGCTCTAATTCAGCTGTTCTGGCCATTCTTTCCTCTTTAATGCGCTGTTTTTTTAAATATTATTTCTGTGTCGCCGACAAGCTTGTCCGAAACTCATGTTTTGTTTGCAATGTATAAAATGCCCGGGTAAAATCTTTTTTTTTTTACAACTTTCACGTCAAACATAACATAATGACAAAACAAAAGAGATTGTCTCAAAAAGCATTCAAAAGCTCTTGTGCAATTTTGTCCCAAGCACAAACTTCAGTGTATTTTCTTGACACTGTGTGCTTAAGTCTAACAAAGAGGTAACAGTGGAAAGAAAATGAATTTTTAAAAACAGAACTTTTAAAAATGATTGGCAAATAGCTCAAACTTAGATTTAATGGGAACATCCAGCATTCATGTCCATTTTATCTCCGGCTGTGTGATGTCACTGTCCTGTCAGAAGGTGATTCGCCACCCCAAACTTTAGTATTTTGCAGCCTTTAACGGGTTTCTTTCCAACATTGTCCTCCTCACGCTATCTCTAACCAGCTAGCTGGTCCTTGCTGAAAAAAAGCATTCACAAAGCATTCTTGCGACTCTTCCTTAAAGGCTGAATTTGTGACATGGATGACTAATAGTTTCCCCTTCAAGCCATTTTCCCACCTGAGCTGTGGATCTCTGCAGCTCCTGCAGGATTGCCAATGGCCTCTTGGACTGGTTTCCCTGATGAAAGCTCTCCTTGCATCCGGCCGTTTCTTCGCCGGTTTACGCTTATGCCGTGTTTCCTTCTGTTTTTACGTGATGGATTGAACGGCTATTGCTTTAGTAACTAACCCAGCTGTAAACATCTCTGCAGCTTTCTTGGTCTTTGTGATGCTGTTTGTTCACCAGCGCTCTCTGTGAAAGCCCTCTGAGCCCTTCACAAGAACCGCTGGATTTGTGTTAAGATAAAGTTACAACACGGTCGCACGGTTTGTGAGTGCGAGGGTTAGGGTGTTGTTTTAAGATTTAAGTCCTTGTTTCTAATGTGTGCGCAGGTTAATGCTGCGTTTGTTTCTATTCACGAGCCTCATCGACCGCATATTTTGAAATGAAACATTCATCTGGGTCCAGCTCGACATCCTGTTCTGCGTGCGATATATCGCGCCGCCGCGCAAACAGGCCGTGGGAAAAACAGCAGAAGATTTCACATGGTGGAGGTGTTTCTCTTGCGACACTCTCAGGGTGTCGGCTTGGTTAAATAAAAAAAAAAAAAAAAAAATAGAACAACAGCAAGAGAACGTTGCAACTCAGACGGAACGGACGGTTGCGGTTTGTAGGGAGTTTTACAATCGAGAGAGGAGTACAGTTTTTCTTTCCCTGACACGTAAAAAGCGTGCGGTGTCGGTTGAAGCAGCTGTCGAAGCCTCATGTCGGAGCTGCAGCTGAACCGCTCTTAACCTCAGCTCAAAGTTTTTCAGCGCGTGAACTGCGCTGACCTGATGCGTTTTCTCTGTCGAACACAAACAGAAGGCAAGTTAGCTCCTTTTAAACACCAGCCCTTCTGTGTCTTGGTGCCGTCACAGCCAAGTCGGGTTATCGGGCCTGCCTCCCTCCCTCCCTCACTTCTGCAGGATGTTTTTGTTGAGCTGGGTTCCCATTGTTCACACACTCAGTTGGCTGGCCTCCCAGGGTTGCTGCTGGCTGCTAGGCCCCCTAATAGGTTCTTCATGTGCCTTGGCTTTCCTCACACATCTTAGTCTTGGCTTTGCGCGGTGAGGCCTGTGTCACTGAGCCCTGCGATACAAGGCGTGTTTTCTAGAGGTGCAGAGAGTTTTCCCCCTCTAAGCTTGTGATTTGCTCAAGGAATTGCATCAGCTCTAGAAAAGGCAAGAGAGCAGCAACAAAATCAATTTCACAAGAGCAGCCAATCGGATCGGGGCAAAACGGCGGCTGCTTGCGACATCTCTTCAACAGTAGTGGCACAGTGAAATGTTTTTCCGCCGGGTTTGTGTTGCAGCAGCTGCAATCAAGTGCATCTGTCCGATTATCTTGCAGCTCCATTCAATGGGCCATTGTTCCGGGGCTCATAAAATATTCATAACCGTGCTCGCACCCCTCATTCGAAATGTTTGAAACCCATAATATTAACCGAACATCATGTGATATGAGTAAAATGCAAGTTTAACTGCTTTTGCAACGGCGATTTCCCCATTTTGTAGCCGCGCCCTGCACGACATGTGTCCAGCGGTGTGAGCCTTGATTGTGGGATTGGGTTTATGACTTCCTCCTCAGTCCACCGGTTTTCACTTGATTGCACTCCGATTGAGCAATGATGCGCAACGGACGATTTGTTTGAAGGACATGTGATGGGGACACATGGGGAAGAATGTGGAATATTGAAAACCACATAAAGAGGAACACTGTGTTGTTGTTTTTTCATTTAAGCATGTACATATTTAGAAAGATTTGGCCTTGTTGCTGCTTCTTAGCATTTTATATTTATATATTTTTTGCCAAAATTGCCTTATCTGTAAATATTTTAAAATATTTTTAAAGTCAATTTAGCAATTAAACAGGCTCCAAACCTGCAATTACTTCAAATTTTGTGACATAAAAGGTCAGATCTCTTGCACGGTGGTAGCTCACCTTCACAGTTGGTGTCACTGTCGTTTCCCGCGTAATGCGGTACCGCGCGCGAGCTATTTTTAGAAACACAATGTCACAATGACGTCACATCATGTGGTACGCAGTGGGGCAAACTCCTGAAACCCGCCGCTGCTTTGCTTTAAAAGAGACGTGCGTTAGCCTAGGTTTTACTCGGTAAACGACTGCTTTTTCCAAATCTAAGACCATGGTTTTTAAACATTGTTGCTATGGAACGGGCAACAGCGACTCGAGGTACGCTGATCCGCCGCATATGAAGGATGTTTTCTTCAAGACTGCCAAGGAGAAATGTGTGTGCTTGGAACACCGGGGCGGTCGGCCTACACAACAGTTCAACCCGGAAAAAGTTACGCAATTCAAGTACATATGTAGCAAGCATTTTGTCGGAGGAAAGGGCACAACCGAATAACATCCTGACCCAATTCCAGCGACATCAAGTCAAGGTAAGAGTATTTTGGTGGCCGACATGTTAATAAAGTAGCGCCTGCTACCATGACAGCATATAGGCTATCATGGTAGCAGGCGCTAACATGATAGCCTGCTACCAGGATAGCTTACTCAAAAACATTTCAAATGAGACAAACATTAAACATATACCCATTCCTGGACGGTGATTGCAAACAACAACAAAAAAAAAGGCCGACGGCTGTAAAGTCGGTCATATCCGTTATCCGTGCGTTCTCTCCTGTATGCCCTACCTAAGCGGCAAAAGGGGCGTTGCTCTTGAGACGGTGACGTCACGTGCGCGGTACCGCATTGAGTGTGCACCATCTTGGTTGGTTTCCTTCCTTCACTCTCAGTTAGTTTTCATGCACATCCAAAGGTGAGACAGCTCACACTGTTGACATCATTTTAAAATTGGTTTTCAGTTTCCAGTTCTCGTCATCCACCTGCCTCCTAACTAACCAGAAAACTCACATAGATTGAGCGGCCCGCAGGACCATAAATATGTTGATCATTCATCCGCAGTGCAACTACAGGAGAAAAAAAATGCTAACATATGGACTTTTGACTTGAGGCTTTCCATTTTGCCCACACTACATTGCGTCACTTGCATTTACACACCAGTGAGCTTCAAAGACATCTAATTTTTAACAGAAAGGAATTGATTTTGCATTGGCCCACGCTTTGCACCAAACCAGCTTCAGCTCTTTGGTACAGGCGGTCCACAAGGTTTAGAAATGGGCTTATGGGAATTTCTCACAATTCTTCAAAGAAAGCATTGTTGAGGCCAGACACTGATGTTTGGATGAGAAGGCCTGGCTCACGATCTCCGCTCTAAGTGACATGAAGGAAAGAATGCAGATCTAACCCCTGACAACAAAGAAGCTGTAATAGTGATGATTGACGCTCACAGCATTAACAGAGACAATTTTGCCTTATCTACCACCATTATGACAAAGAAGTCCGGGGAATAACATTTTCGAACAAGTTGTCATTGAAGTCATTTCAAGGTAAGCACGGACAAATCCAGGTTAAAGCCCAAGTTTAAATGACCAACTTATACCCAATTTAAAAGATATATTAGTAACCAAAATAGTTACTTCAGTAGATGTTTTCATGCTGCCATTCAGCTCTCCATGGCAAGATTTTACAGGGAAATTCTGTATTAGGAGTGCAAATGTTATGCTACACTAGCATGTAGCATGCTAGTGTAGCATAACATGTTATGCTACACTAATAAATGTTATGCTACACTAGCTATTAAAAGCTTTGTGCAAAATGGAGTCCTGCTTACTGATCATAGCTGAAGACTCAACTCAGAAGTTGCAACATACATATATCCAGATTCCAGAACACCCGAAACAAAGCAGAATTATCTAAAATGAGTTTAACCTATAAGCAAAAATTTTATTACAGATGAACATGCGGTAGTTCCCAGTTCATCACTGTTGTGTTCAGCTGCTCATGAGGTCATTTGCATGCCTTTATCCATCTTTTACATTGTTCCAGACACCTTTTAGGTTTGGGAAAGGAATATATGGTTTCCCACCCTCTACACTTTGGGGATAACACATGTCTGGACTGCGCTTTCCCCACTGAAAATGTTTTTTAACGAAATCCCATTGACCGCAATGCATTTGTAATGTAAAGCCCCAGCAGTGTTGTCAGAGATAAAGGCAGTGCAGCTTCTGCAGGTAAAGGGCGTTTCACTTTGGGACAAATTGTGTTTGCTGAGTGGTAAGTTACTGATGAGCCTCCAGGATTGATTGACGGGCAAAGCAAGTTTATTTATAAAGCACTTTTCAGTAATAAGACGATTCAAGGTGTTGTACATGAACAGAACAAAAAAACAAACAGAGGAAAGAAATCATTACAGAGACAGAGGGAAAACATTGCAGAGGCAAGCACATTGCATTGTAACAGTAGCAGCAGGTCAGATACAGTATAAGACAAGTTGGACTACAAACCTCAACATTAACATTTAACGGCAACTCTAAACAAAATTTTAACCTTGATCTAAAGGAACTCAGGGTTTTAGCATTTTTACAGTCTTCTGGGAATTTGGTCCAGACAAGTGGAGCATAGGGACTAAATGCTGCTTCTCCGTGTTTGGTTCTGGTTCTGGGTATGCAGAGTAGGCTGGGGCCAGAAGACCTGAGTGGTCTGGATGGTTGATACACTGATACCATTTAGTGATTTATAGACTAACAGAAGTATTTTAAAGTCTATCCTCTGAGATACAGGGAGCCAGTGTAAGGACTTTAGAATTGAGGTGATGTGCTCTACTTTCTTAGTCTTAGTGAGGACGCAGGCAGCAGCGTTCTGGATCAGCTGCAGCTGTCTGACCCACTTTTTATGCAGACCTGTGAAAACACCGTTGCAGTAATCAATTCCACTAAATATAAACACATGGATTAGTTTTTCTAGATCCTGCTGAGACATTAGTCCTTTAATCCTAGAAATGTTCTTCAGGTTATAGAAAGCCGACTTTGTAATTGTTTTTAGACGATTTTGGAGGTCCAGGTCTGAGTCCAACACTACACCCAGATTTCGGGCCTGATCAGAGGTTACTAGCTGAAGCAACTAAAGCTGTGCATTAACTCTTGATTGCTCCTCTATTGATCTGAAAATAATTACTTCAGTTTTGTTTTTACTCAATTGGAGAAAAGCCTTTACTCAGCACTTGGATGAGTTTGTCGTCACCTGGTGACATGGTGATGTAGAGCTGTGTGTCGTCTGCATAGTTATGCTTTTGAAATTTTGTTGTTAAATAGTTAAGATGGAGACACGCCTCACATCCAACGGTGAATCCTAATTTTAAAGTATTCTTTAAAAATTACTGCCAAGCAAGATTAATTCTGAATCGCAGTTTTCGGGCTTACAGTCCTAAATCGACAATGATATATAGTATATTTCTACTATGTGTTTCTATTTTGGTGTGAATTTTAATTGCACCCAGTTGGGACAGATGGACTCTGTTAGTAAGTAATTTCTAAAGGCAACTGGATTTGATTTAGTGGGTATCAGAGTAAAGGGGGATGCGCCGCTCTGTCAGAGTTTTAGTTGTAAAAAATAAAAGGAAAACAATGGATCCTTTATTAATCTTTTTTACACTTTTGAAATTATGAATCAGCTTTCTGTGAAGTTTGCAGCCAAGCAAGGTTCACAATAAAAGTTAGTACATTTATTGTCCCAACTTGGCAATGACTAGGGTTATTTTGAAATCTCTTCCTGCGTTGGAGCAACATAAGAACCAATCACAAGTGACACAAATGTTTTTCTTTATTGTCATGAGTGCTTTTTATCTCCCAATGACATTTCTGAATATGAATCTCAGTGAGTTCCAGATGTGGAAATCTGTTTCCCGGTTAAGAAAACTGCATGCACAGTTTTTCCATTTCCCCTCTTAGAATGGAAAACCATGCTTATGTTCATGCTAACCGGGCTTTTGTTTAGTTTCAAGAAATTCCCCCAGTCAACAAGATTTAAAAACACCATGGGACCACAAATCTTCACCTTTAACGGCTGGAAATTAGATGACAGTTTGGAAATTGAATGTTAATCACAGAACAAGTAAGACTCAGAACCGCAGAAGACCTCAGAAATCATCTGCAAAGTTAATAAAGGATAGAAATTCTCATGTTGTTACCGTGTTTTTATGTTCCAGCAAGATGTTAAAAATGACTTGCAGCAGCAAATAAGAGAGTGCTGTGTTTTTGTTTTATGACGGTCTCCACTGCAACATCTCTGAATCCTGCTGGAGGTGCTTGCGATGCTGGGTACCTTTCACCCACCTGCCATCTAGACAAGAGAGTTTGTTGCTGCAAAAAAAGTTTTATTCTAATGTTGATGCTACGGAGAGTGAACACGGACTGGTGGAGAGGCATTGCTGACCAAGGGGTAGCACTGACGGTAAATAACTTGTTACTTGTTTGAAGCCCCCCAGGGTTTAGTGAGCGAAACACCTAAACTCATTCAAGTGGGCAGATTTTTATATATGATTTTGATACTAAGGTTTATTTCTCTTACTGATTTTTTTCCCATCTTTTGCAGACAATGACGAGCCCAGAAAGGTAAAAATGTCATGGCCTCTTGATGCAGCTTAGAGAAAAAGTTCTGCAAATCTGAAAAGTTGGTCATTTCACAAAGCTCTAGGCCTCCTTTAACGCATGTTAGAGGTGCTGAGCAGTATTTGATTTAACAGCGATAAATATGACATTCAAATAAACTATAACTACCTCCGGCCTTTGCTCAGTAATTATGCTTCTTGGCTGTTTAAGTCAGGCTATTTCCAGTCACAGCTCCTCTGGCTAACCAGAGCACTCACCACCCCTTACAAAGTACAAAATGAAAAGAAATTTTAATTTTGTACTTTGCAAATTTAGAATTTTTATGCGTTCACTGCAAGCACCAAGCCTGCTCTACATGGTCTCTAACTCCCGTTGTTGGCTCATTCGTTCGTGACTCAGACGGCGGAGCCAAAGGCCTTCAGCCCTGGTCCAGACGCATTTAAACCCGCACAGAGTCAGATGCGGGCGGATTGACGGTGAGCTTTAAATTCTGCTGATACCGCACTTTCTCCCTGCAAACAAAAACATGTCTGTCGCGCTAACCGTGACCAGCGAGCCACCCTCCCTTTGCCGATCCACCCCCTCTCTGAAGTCTGCCTCCGCGTAAGAAGGGGAGTAAAAGAAACTGGATGGAGAGAGAGGCAGAGAGACAGGTGGTCGGGCTGGTCTTTTCCTTGCCCTCCGCTCCCTTTTGAACTCTTCTTTCATTCTTCCAGTTCATTCTGTGCTTCTTTCCATAGCTCCAGTGACAAGGCGCTCCATTCACTGCCTTATTCTTCCACCCCTCCATCTCCCTCGCACACCCCCCAGACCCCATCCCCTCCCCTCCTGCCTCCTTTGTCTATCTTCCAGGGGCCTGCTTTAGCTGCTATTCACCAGCCAGACGGACCGCCATTGACTGGACCACCCCCACCCCTCCACACCCTTGCCCCTCTTATTCACCCCCCCCCCCCCTCCCCTTGCAGAAAAACACTCTCACACACATATGCACACAGCAACCTGGCCATTCTCCACCCTACGCCCTGTATCAGGCAGCTGCTATGCTAATGGGGAGGAAAGGACGAGGAGGAGAGACGGAGGAGCCAGCCTATAGTCAAAGGACAGAGGGAGGGGAGAGCAGGGAGAGTGACCCCCGCTCCTCCATCTCCATAGCCGTGCCAGGGCAGCAGCAGACCTCCCCTTACACAAAGGGAGAACCCCACCCGCTCCTCACCCCTCCCTGTTCCTCCGCTCTGTTCTTCTCACCCTCCTCCCTCTCTGTTCTCCTCTTTCTCATTCAAATCCATTTTATACCCCAGTGGTAAAGGGAGCTGTAAGTGCAGTATGTAAAGTAACCTTACTCCTGCCCTGCGGGCGTAACCATTCAGAGCTCAGAGGTCTGCCTCTGTTTTGGGTGTGTGTGTGTGTGTGTGTGTGTGTGTGTGTCCATTTGCCTGCTTTGTTTATGACTGAAGCCCATACCTCCACACCCACCCACCCACACAACAGACACCTGTCTGTGCCGCATCTCCCTTCAAAGAGTCTCGGATGCATCGGAGGCATGCGTGCAGCTTTGCACACTCAGCAATCACTGCGCAATTTATGATCAAGTACAACCGCGTTTCTTTTCATTCTTCACAGTTAACTAAAACAAGCAACGACAGCTCTGTGATGAAGTTCGTCCTTGGTGAGGCTGTTTTATGGCGGTGCTAAATGAACTCAATGCTCATCTCAGGGGCTGCAGCTTCATTTTAATGCACAATAAAAATGTTTTTGATAAATGCAAACACACGTGGCAACTCTAAAACAACCTGGGACCAACAATGGATAATGAAAATAATCAAGTTTATATTTTTTCATTAGAATGATCAAACTTCTTGACGGATGCAACTCTAAATGCACCTTAAAACGAGGAAATCCAGTACATCAGTGAGACAAATGGTGAAAGAAACAGACAAATATGTTACATATCACTCACATCTCATGGAAAATGATAAAAAAACATGGCAAAGATGATTTACATTTAGAAATTTTACTTGGGATAATTTCACGAGTGAGAGATGCCATGTTATAGTAAAAAAATATTCAGCTTTGTTTGTATTTTCATTTTAAAGTATATATTTTCATTTTTTAATATTTTAGTGGATGCTTATATTATTGATTTCAATCTTTTATCTTACAGGTTAAGCTGTCATTTATCCATATTTTCCAATGTTATGCATGCATATACATACATCACATAATTGAAATTAGTTTTCATACATATATTCACAAATTTTTCTGAATGTAATCTAACTGTTGTATATGAAATATGAAAAATTAAAGGCCTGAAAGCAATCATGATTAGAAAAATCCCACTATGCATGCATTAAAAAGATTTCAATCTCTATATTTAATTCTTAATGCCATTTAACCAGAATGTTTAAGACTCTTTAATGATGTAACTTTAAATGTTTCATAAAATAAACATCTTGTTTTCTATCATATTTATCGCAAGGCAATGTATGGGATGAGCCAGACAGATATGGGATATTGTACTTCCATCTAATATAGAATGAGAACACTATAGCAATATCCTTTCTACAATCAATGATTATTTATATAATTTTTTGTGTTTTTTTGTTGTTGTTTCCCTTGAGAGGGACACCATCAACAGGAGGCACATTTACACCCTTTTCACAATGTTCATTTCTCCACTGTTTATGGAGGAATCAAAATTCATTTAATACTTTAAAAAGATACAAACAGTAGTACTATGAGCCATGGCGCATTAATAATTAAATAATTAATCAATAATTTGTCTTCATGTTTTTGTTATTAATTTGTGCATTTTGCTTGTATTCTTCTCTGCTGTAAATGTATAAATTTCATATGTATCTATTATTCATTTGTCAGGTTAATAAATGTAATGCTATGCAGACGGCCTATGTGTTGGCATGTTTTGCACCAGCAGCTTTGTCTCTGGCAGCATGTGTGTGCATCTTTTTGGTGCGTTTAGGGGGAGGGGGGAATCTGGGGAGGGGGGCTGGAAGAGGAGGGGGTTTGTTGGCAAGAAGGCATTTTCTCCTCATTCCGTCTGCCCCTCCTGTTCTGTTATTTGCCCCTGTGCAGTGTGACCCTGTGCCCCGTCAGGCCGGCACGTCCCATTTGACATCTGCCTGTTTTCAGGGGGAAGGGGTTGGGGGAGGGAGGTGCCCATATGGAGCTTCAACCCAACAACCCCCCCCCCCCTCCCAACCTAGCATTCCCCTGCCCATCACACACACAAACACACACACATGCGGCTCCTGATGCCTGCGCTCTTTGTACCAACTTGTACATATGAGAAGTTCTGAGAACAATAACCCATATATGTTTCCATCATTTCCTTGTTTGGCCTTGATTTTTCAGTAGATCCTATCTTTGTTGCTGCTTGTGCAAACTTCACAAGCTGAGATCTGTGATCAAGTTGCAGAAAAGCTTTTTTTCTTATCACCCAGCTAAGCGTATTATTGTTGGATTGGATCAATGCATCATGCGTTAAGCAACTCATCGATGATCCATTATGTTTTTCCATTCTCCAGCATGACTTCTCTTTGACCAGCAGATTGATCAAAAACTTTATTTTTCAAATATTGACAGCTCTCAAAGATTGCTCAGTCTGTGTTTTTGCACAGTTGAATGTCATCTTTTTTTTGTGAAATGTAAATCTGCAGCCAGTCATCATCTGGCTTCTGGCTGCTGAGAAGAACTCACTCTGGTTGGCTGGTCCAGTTTTTACAGACGTTGTTTAAAAAAGACACTTAGCAATTTTTCCATCACAGTTTGACATTAAATCAGACAGCAGTGATCCTGTTTCGGTCAGTTTGGATTTCTTTTCGCTAAATACCAGAATAATAAGAGATATTTGCTATTGCTTGCTTGAAATTGAAAAAAGTTACAGACTCTGAGATTACTATGCGGTCAACGAAACTGGGAAAGTCTAGATGGTTACAAGAGTTTGGAAGATTCTGATTCGTGACATTTGAGTTAAGGGGAGGCAGACCTGTGGATGGATTTTAATGCAACACAGAACCAACGCTTCCCTGTGTGAGGCCATGGAGCAAACAGAGAAAATATGCCAAGATATCAGGGTGAGAATTGTAGACCCCCACAAGGTTACTTCCATCTTTTTTACAATTTTCAGATGCATAAGGCTGCCATGTTCATCTGCTCAAACAGCCACATACAGGTATAATCACCTCGGTAATGTCCAACCATCATAATGTGCACGAAGGAGACTGGTTCTGAGTCCCAAAAATTAATTTATACAGATTAATGTTTATGTAACTTTCGAAATTGTGCTGCTGCTACATATCTTGGCTAGGATTCCCTTGAAAAAAAAAACAAGTTTTTGGCATCCATGGGATCTTCTTTGTAAAATTAAGATTTACATTTAAAAGAAAAAAGTGTTTTGGTGCAAATGTGTGCATATCGGCTCCAGAACCAAAGCAAAGGAGCTGGCTGGTTCATGCTATATAATCTGTTTCATTAAAATAAAAAAATAAAAAGGATTTATCAGACAGGGACTTTGCAAACTGGGTGTAACAGGAGCATCTACCAAAGTGTGGTCATTTCTAATGAAAATGAAGCAAGACTAAACACGCTGTGCCCCAAAATTAACAAAAATGGAGAATGTCTAGCAAACTTTAAAGAGATTTGGGCTCTAAGAATCATCCAGTTCTAGACAGGTCAAAATTTTAAGAGCGTTGAGCAAACATAAATATGTTTATTAAAGCATTTATTTAGTAAAAAACAGAGTTTCTTCATGGGGACATGTCCTGTTGCTCTGTTGCTGTTACTCTGTGATGATCACTGGCCAGAAAGCTTAATAAAAGATAATATATAATAATGAGTTATTTAAAAAAGCTATAATTGTTATGTGAAAGTTGTTGCCCAGGTGCCATTTCATAGTTTGGGGTTTTCTACCGAATCTTTTGGGCCCACAAAGAAGCGTTCTGGCACAGACTGACCTGAATGTGCTTCAGTTCCTACCTTGAAAATGTTTCTGCTCTGACAGATAACAATGTCAAGCGATTTAGTTTTTAGAATCAAGTAATAGTTTCCTGTATAAAAATGTACTTATGTTGCTCTGAAAATTATCAACCAGTGAGCGGGCGCTCAAATACATTTTGGTTTGAGGGGAGGCCATAATTTATCGGCTTTCATAAGAATTAACTGGCCAAATGGGGATCTGAGTCACAATCGACAGAAATAGGAAGTAATGTAATGTATATAGTCTTCAGGAAGGAAAATTAATAAAGTTAAGTTAAAATATGTGTGAGATTTTATCATTCTATGCTTAATTATCTCAATCGTTCATCAAAATACGATCGAATAATAAGGTAAAATACTACAGTGAAGCACATGGGGACAAAATGGACTGCTTAGAGGCAAGAAATGGAAGTAGGAGGAGAGAAAATGACGACATGTAGAGATAAAATGGGGGTTCAGCTTAACACAAGTGTGAAATGATCAGAAGCCTTAGCATCTATGCCTGAAAATTGTCTTTCTTCATGTTTAATGTTCTTTTTATAGTTACAACAGTTTTTTTTATTTAAAATGTGTCTGAAGTAGTGAAGTCAATGCATAAGAGGAAATACTCTGACAACCAAACTTTATCGCGCAGCTCTCCTCCCCCCCCCCCCCCCCCCCACACACACACACACACACACTTGTTCTTGTGGACTGCCGGGCACTTTGCACATTTAGATTAGATTAGATTCAACTTTATTGTCATTACACAGGTACAGGTACAAGGCAACGAAATGCAGTTTAGGTCTAACCACAAGTGCAATAGCAACAAGTGCAGGATAAACAATGGTTCCATAAGTACAGGACGTGGGTTATTACTGAATAAATATGGAGATTAATACTATTATAAACAGAGTTTTACTGATAGATTTGTCCTATGAATATAATATATAGGTAATTAGTATTGTGAACTAAATTTACAGCTGGATATGTACCGAATATAATATACAGGTGGATATTACTATAAATAGAGTTTTACAGTTATAATACCACTATTTATCCGCTTACAAGACAGTCTGTCTGTGAAGAACTAGTGACATGAAAGCAAAGTTCGTTAGGAAAGAGAGAAATATCTGAGGGGCTGTGATCTCAGCTGGAAGAGTAGATGTCTGGCATCTCTGAATGCTGTGAGTTTGATTCCAACGTCCCTAACATATGTCAATGTGCCCTTGGGCAAAGCACTTAACCCAGTCGCCAACCAATCTGTTATATGAATGTGCGAGCGTTGTAATTTCTTATTGGTCAATGAGAGTTTTGTGTGAAAGCAATCTGATTGGTCAGTAGGACGAGAGTAGAGCTGTGCAAGTTTGGCCTATTTATGAAATTCAGGAGGTGTTTATGCTCTAAAATAAAAATAAAATCTTTTTGAACGGCCTGCTGATTTATGTCACTACCTTTCCCTGACATTTTGAAATCTAATCTTGATATCTGACATTTTTGTTTGCAAATTAAACTGTGGATTATTGTCATGGGTACATGTAAGCGAGGACTCCAAATTAAAACAGTGACTGTCAACACATTTACAAATATCGTTCACTCCTTATATTGGATTCTTAGACTCATAATTGAAATAAAAATAGATAAATGTCATAGAAAACCTTCATATAACTGAAATAATCCTATTTTTTAAGCACCAATAGGGATGATTTTTGCTCTCCTGTTTAAAATGCACAACAATTGGAACCAAATTTCGGTTTTCTTGGCATTAATCTGTGAAACTGTGCTATTTTTTCCCAGGGTCATCACACGGTGAGAATCTCATGCCAGCCCACGTCTGGGTGTGCCCGTATGGGTGGATGTAAGACAACGAGGCTTGTTGGATTTAAATGCCCCTCCATAGCTGCACCCTGCAGCAGCACTTTCTCCGTGGTGGCCTGCTGCCTCTGTCTGACAGGTGGTTTCTCATAATACCTCTAGTTGAGGGGCTTACGCTGAATTAGGTTGTTAACTCATACTGTGACACAGATGTTGCAGCAATATTTAGTTATTACAGCAGAGAAAATGAGGCTTATATGGGTTTGGAGATTATAGGGATTAGGCGTTTCCCATCCTACTTTTAGGCTTCATACAATTGTAGCTGAAGCATGGTTTTAACACGCAGACTGACATGTTTAAAGCAAAAAAAAAAAAAAAAAAAAAGAAGCTTTCACTGTTACATTGGCAGAATAAAAAAAAGGGGAAAATTAAATGTTATAAAATGACTTGTTCAGAAAAATTGAAGGTGTAAAAGGTGTAAAAGGAGAAATATTAAAGTCTAGATGGAATTAGAATGAGGATATCATGAAAAGTAAATACAGCAGAAATGAGTGGACGGCAAAAAAAAAGAAGAAGCTCTACAGTGGGAGACTCACCTGCCAGGTAAAGAAGATGTAACACTGTAAATAATTACAGTAGTTTGCACAGAATAATCAACTTGATGGTATATTTGACCAAAGCAACGCAACAAATAAATCTGCCATAATGAGTTTATTGCTCTGTTGCTTCAATTTGCCGATAATGTGTCATTAATCAGGGTAAGAGACGGTTTTACATTCAACTTCAGGTCATTTCGTGAATTAAATTAATTATTCAGGCTGCAGTTCATCCAATAGATGTCTGCTGATGTTGTAATGTCACACAATGTAAAAAAATTGTTGTTTTCACTGAAAAACTTTGGCAGCTGTAGTTACCAGAATGTTTCAGTAAAAATACAGTAAAATTGTAAGCAAGGTTACCAGCCCACCTATATACGTTACATGATCAAACTGTGGACTGCTTGTTATCTTTGAATGTATTTTTTAACACAGAACAGGAAGGGGAAGATGTGACAAAGGACTGAGGCCTTTATAAATGGGCTGCATGTGCTACCCCTGTGCCACCAGCACACCCTGATTGTTATGTTTAAATACATAAATGATGATTAACAAAAGTGTAGCCATGGCACATGACCCATGTACGGAGGCCTCAGGCCTGACCCTGGTTCAAATCCAACCTGTGGTCCTTTGCTAAATGTCCTCCCCCCCGTAGAAAACTATGGAAAATATTGGATTTTGCAGACCGTTTGTCCTTTCATTTTCTAAAGGACAAAATTCTCATAATTCAGTTCAATTCAAAGAGACTTTCTTAAGCCCAAAGAGAAGTCAAATGCCGGTGTAACTCATAGGGGGTTCTTCAATGAGTTGTTGTAGGTGGTGATGCTGCAGGAAGGAAGGATCTCCTGGGTCTGGAGACGCTTCTAAGTGAAGACGCTCTTGTTGTACACGAGTATAATTTAGAGGATGTTCAGGGTTATCCATAGTGTTCTTCATTTCATAATAATAATGCATCATCTTGCCACAAACTCTGAAGGACCTAAGCTTCCTCGGGAAGTACAGTCTGCTCTGTCTCTTGTTGTACAGAGTTCCACAGTTGTGTCTCCAGCTCAGATTGTTGTCCAGGTGAACACTGAGGTATTTATGCTCCTCCACCGTCTCCACCGCCTCTCTCAGGATGGTGTTGAACGTTTTCCTGTTTCTCCAGAAATCTACAATCATCTCCTTTTGTTTTATTCACATTCAGGATGAGATGAATGTTTTCACACTGTCCCATAAAATGGTCCAACAGCTCCCTGTCCTCAGCTTCCTGTCCATCTCTGATGCATCCAATGACTGCAGAGTAATTTCTGCAGATGTCAGGAATCTGTCTTGTATTAGAAGTCTGAGGTGTAAAGAGTGAAAGGGAACGGTGAGAGTACAGTACCCTGTGGTGCTCCATTGCTGCTGACTACCTGGGTAGACACACAGCCCTTCAGTCTTACAAACTGTGCTCTGTTTGTCAGGTAGTCTCTGATCCAGGTGATTGTTGAGGCGTGCACCTGAATGTTCTGGAGTTTCTGACGAAGCAAATCAGGCTGAATTGCGTTAAATGCACTGGAGAAATCAAAGAACATGATCCTCACAGTGCTGCCTGCTCTGTCCAGATGACTTAGACTTAGACAACTTTATTGTCATTTTGTATGCACAAAGTGCATACAGAACGAAATTTCGTTTGCATACAGCTTGAAAAATCACAGTAAATTGCACTAATTTTCAGGATAAATATGCAGCAGCGGTTTATGTAAACAATTGAAATGTAAACAATGTAAAAAAATAAATAAAAAAATCAGATGACAGTGGGTTCGTTGAAGCAGGTGTATGACAGCATCTTCAACTCTGGACCCGCATCCTCATTCAAGTTCATTCTCCCCAGCGGCCTCTTCACCTGAGTTCTAGAGACAAAAAAGTGGTGCAAAAGGAGCAGCACCATCTTCTAATCTGGTTGGGTCCCACGGCCAAGGTAGAAGATGAAACATCTGAGGTGAGACAAGGAGGCTTCTGGTCAAAGGACAATCACATGCTTTATTTGACTTTGGTCACATCACAGCTTGGTTTAAAGATTTTAGCCTTAAGTGATTTAATGCAAACAGTAAAGAAGCAACAACCTAACAAGAGGTAAGCATAAATTAAACGAAATGCTTCATTTACATTTATATTGCCAAGTTGGAAAGTGCACCAATGCTGGCATAAGAAATTTTGTCAACAGCAATGATTTTCTTAAAAATTTGCCCAACGAGTTTGTCTGCATGTATGTATGTATGTATGTATGTATGTATGTATGTATGTATGTATGTATGTATGTATAAAGCATATAAATTAGTGAAACCCATAATTATCTCTAAATTTTATCTTGTTTTACTTTATTTCATTTCCAACCACACAGAAAAACAATGAGGCAAAACTCAAAATCGTGCATTACATGCACATTGGTATTCATGGAACAACAACACACGGGCATGCGTTAAGGTACACGGGCATAGAGACAATATGCATTTGTATATATGTAAATGTGTGTGTGCGCCAAATCGTGTGTGCATGTGTATCAGTGAGTAATTATGGAGAATAAAGGCCCGCTTGTACAGAGTGAAACTGTGGGGTTTGAAGTGAGATGGGAGATGATTTTCTGTTTGGCTGAGCAGGCTCAATAGTCCCATTCAACTAGCCCCCTTACTGCTTATTGTCCTCCCACCAGCAGTCCCACACACACACACACACACACACACACACACACACACACACACACACACACACACACACACACACACACACACACACACGGCTGTGCCGGATTTAAAGCGGAGGCCTAGGGGAGAAAGAGGAGGATAGAGGATAAGAGAGCTAAACTTAAGAGAGCTGTCAAGAGGGTGAGGCGAGGAAACAAAATGACGTCATCCAAACGTCACCGTTGAATCGTATCTTATGCAATTGCAACTTTAGAAATTTAAAAACATACAAATTGTTTGTCGGAGCACATTTTGATGCAATCCGGTGCCCTCCCTTTCTCAGTATCAGACGTCATCGTACTCTTGCACCTCTTGTGTGGCGGTCAACCAGGTCCACATTACAGAGATACTCCCCCTACACACACACACACGCACACACACATACACACACAGGTCACACAATGGTCTGTCCTCACAGAGGAGGAACTCACACTGGTCAGGGGTTAATAATCGTCTGTCGCTGGTTTGCAAGCCGTTAGGATATTGATCTGGCTGTGTTTTTTATGCCACCTGGGGAAAGGAATGTGCCGGCTCCTTCAGTGGAGTATGTGTTCTCATCTGGGAGCGCGCTGAGCAGTCAGCTACACTGTGTGTGTGTGTGTGTGTGTGTGTGTGTGTGTGTGTGCGTGTGTCACAGAGAGGTCAGGCAGTGCAGAGTGGGCCGGGGTGTCACACTGTGCAGCGAGACAGACGGTGGAGGGCAGAATATACTTCAGGTCAGTTGGTCATGGGTCATTGACAGCATTTTGACTCAAACACAGAGGTGAGCTCTGCGTTGCTATAATCACATGTGAGACACCTCACCTTTTTGACTGCTTTTTCAAATGGGAAATGAGGGAACTCCACCGACAATCAGTGAAACGCATTCCCGAATCGCTGTGGCAATATGAAGTTCACTAACACTGAAACGTTTCAAGCGTAGAAGTCAGACGTAGGTGTGAAAAAAGGATTTTCAACGTTGTTGCAAGAAAAAATCTGAAAAGTTTGGTGTGCACTTGTACTAACTTGGAGATCCTTTAATTTGGTACTCCTGAAAAGATCTAGTGCAACTACTGGCCTTTGGACGTCACCTAATAAGTAAATAAATGTCACCTCCAGCAGTTCTCCAGCCATCAATGGATGAGAGGCGGGGTACACCACGGACAGGTTGCCAGTCTATCACCTGGACAAACAGGACAAACAACCATGCACGCACGCACACCTAAGGGAAATTTAGAGTAACAAACTCCCCTAACAGCCATGCTTCTGGACTGCGGTAGGAAGCCGGAGTACCCGATCAGAACCCACTCATGCACGGGGAGAACATGCAAACTCAAACCCAGGACCTTCTTGCTACAAGGCAACAGTGCCACTGCCAACTGCTCCACAGACAGTTGTTGAGCAAATGGATGCAGGTGTACACAGGCCAGTCCTGGAGGTGTTGACTGGAGTAGAGTGGTGGGCATAACAAGGTCCTGGAGGGAAACCCGGACCTCCCGCTCCCTGGCAACAATCTCCAGCTCATTCCAGGAGTTCTAGGTTTTCCAAGTGGGCTGTGTATGGAAAAGCTCAGAAGGGAGGCTCCTAGAAAATCTGTGGCTCTGCTTCGACGCCGCCTCAGGTGACAGAGCTCCTCACACTATATCTGAGGACAAACCAGGGAAGCTAATTTTGGACGTTTGTATTTCGTTCTTTCAGTCATGATCGATATCTCGCAATTATATTTGAGTGTTGGAACGTAGAGTAAGCGGTAAATTGAGAGCTTCTTTCTCTTTCTTCACAACGACAGAGCAAAGCAGCGCCTGCATTACTGCAGAAGAAGCTCTAATCAGTTGATCCATCGACCAAGCCATCCAACCATCACACACAAACAAGAAACTAAGATACTTAAACTCCTCCGTTTGAGATTAAGACTGTCCTTCACTGTCTTGGGGAAGCGGTGCACCTTGTTCCAGCTGAGAATCATGGTTCTCAAAAGAACCCTTCAGGACCCTAAATATACAGCCGAGCTGCAGTGAATCAAAGCAAGGTCATGTATTCAGATGGCGTAGTCAACGTCTATTGAGAATCTGCTGTTACTTCCACCACTCTGGAAGAGGGTCAGTCTTTGCAAAGCTGGTACAACACACCCCACTAGACTTTCAGCTGCAAATCCAGCAAAATGTGGTTCTAAAACGTAATGAACATAAACACATGTCGCACTGTTCATAAATAAATAAATGCTAAAATTGAATTATAAATTGTTTCAATGAACATTGGTTTAAAGTTGTGTTTTATTCATGCAGGCGCACTACTCTGCTTTTTTTAAATTTATAAAAAAAAAAAAAATGTCAAATGAGTTGAGCAGAACATTGATCACATTGAAAAAGAAGAAAAACACTTAAAGGTAAAGCAATGATTCAAAAGAGTGTATTTGAATTTAAATTTAAAATGTTTATTGAAAAATACACTTTTCGTCTGTTTGCAATGATTAGATGGACATTTTCTAAGTCCTTAATGCTGTTTGGAACAACTGCTTTTACTTTTCTGCGCACATTTATTCTATCACTGTAAGACAACTGAAGGATTGCAAATAGAAATCTGGACTTTTATGTGATGCACACATCATAGTTTATAGTGTTTGTCCTTTTCTATGAGAATGGTTAATAAACCAATGGTATGGTTATTAAAGCAACTTTGTTGCTGGTTTAATTTTGAAGGAAGTTTCTTGTCTATTACCGAAGCAAACACAACTACTTTGAGAGTCATGTTTTACAAAAAACTGGATGGTATATATTGTGTTCCAATGTCTTTCTGAGCGGGGAAGAAATCAACAAGTGTTTAGTGCTAACATTGCTCTGGCTAGGACTGCTAAACATCTGGCACATTCATAGGGTTTGATCAGCTCATTGATTTTCAATGTGCCTTTTTAAATACACAACAGCCAGGATAGCTCTAATCTTCCTTGTTCTTGTTTTTCAAAGTTTATTAGTTATCTCAAACAGAAGGTCACTTTCTAAGGTTTAGCTGGAGATGGTGCAGACCTGCTCTGCAGTACCCACAACCAAGCTGTATAAATTGAGAGCAATTAAAAGTTATTTCTGCTGTCTGTGAGGTAGTAAAATTAAAAATAATTGCTTGACAGATGAAAAGTTGAAGTAATTGCTGTGGTGAGAAAGCAGCTGAGGCCGTGGTGGGAATTTTACTGTCAGATTTGTGGTAAGTTCAGACTGTCGGAAAGTTTTCTGCAGAACTAATCGAGGTTATCGCTTCCTCTCTCTCATGGGAACCTCAGGGCCTCTCTCTTACTGCTGTCTTGGAAAACAAACTAAAAGTGTCAAAATGTGTCAGGAGCACTCTCCGCACATATGTCCGCATCCTTGTGTGGGCCTGTGAGAGCAAGACAAAGTAAATTCCTCTGGTTATCCGTGTGTGTTGTTTGCTTGTTTGGCACCTCTCGTGCAGCGTGCACCAGGTGAACTGGCCTGGTACGGAAGGTCAGCACTGTGATGTCACTTCCCTTTCCTTTCCGGATATTCCCAGCATTCTACTGCCAGCAGCCGGGAACTCTGGGAACTGAGAACAGGAAGCCTGGCTCCTTCACTGGAGAGAAAGCTTGTAGCGGTGACTTTTTCAGCTCTGAGTGACTCATCATTTGCTGACTAAAGTCCCTACATGAAAACAGGTATCATGGCGAGCCACTGAGAAACTCAGGAGGGTCATGATTAGTTTGAATAATATCGCCACCTCCTGGTTAAGGCCTTGAATGGGACGTTGAATTCAGATCAGCTTATTTGCTCCTCCCTGATTTACATGGCCCTGTGATGGACAGACGAACTGTCCAAGACCCGAGACCCTGCATGGATAAGCGGGTATAGACAATGGATGGACAGATGAATTAATAATTTAATTTGACCATTTGGCCGGAGAGATACAGAAAAATGAAATTACACTTATTTTTTTCTGGAAAAACAAAAAAGATCTAATATCTAATAAGACTTGTTATACCTTAGCGCAATAAACTCGTAATAGGCCAATGCCTTTTTACAGAATAGAACCAAATCTACAAATTGGATTATATATGACAGTTTAAGGCATAAAAATGGGTTGTTTCATGCATCGAGTCAGATGACAAAACAAGGAGAAAGGAGCAGCTCCATATGCAAGATGTCCAGTTCAGGCAGATAGGTAAAAAGGCTTAACATTTACATTTGTAAATATAATTCAAATCTGAGGATACTTTGGTGTTCTTCCAAATTGTTTAGCCCATTGCACTGAACATTGTGCCACATTTTAGCTGTAGTCAATACTTCATAAGCCAACTTTTAGCAATTACACTAGCTAGTCTTTTAAGGGCATGCTTCTACCACATTTTCACTGAGGTTTTTTGTTGTTGCCATTTCTTCCAGAATAATCGAAGCTATGTCGGGTCAAGGCTTAGCTTGAATTATCCTGGTAAATGGAAATAATATGACAAGCCTAAATTGATAGGCTGGGCAAGGAGAACATTGATCAGAGAAGCAGCCAAGAGGCTCATGCCAATTCTGGAGGAGCTGCAGAGTTCAGGTGGGACAATTTGTTGATAGGAGTACTATTAGTTGATTATTAGTCTGCTCTTTAAGAAAGAAGTAAGCCACCACTGACAGAAAATTGTAAGAGGTCCCTTTAAATGTTTGCCACAACCCATGTGGGTGACACAGCAGACTTGTGCAAGATGCTTTGGTCAGATGAGACAAAACTAGAGCTTTTTAGGCCAACATCCAAAGTGCTTAGAGATATACACATTGTCCTGCAAAAACAAGCCCCACAACAAACTATGTCAATGGCAGCATGATAATGTGGGCATACATATGAGGCCGCACAAATGTAAAATACATGTATGTGTCAGAAGAATCTATGTTTGTGAGAGATGTATATGTGTTTGTGAGGGTGGTATATTAAATTATGGCTTGCATGGCCCCTCATACATCCAGTACCTTTTTTTTTCAGCAGCTACAGGGCAGCTGATCAGAGTTGATGAGAAGACAGATAGCTAAATACAGGGGGGGGGGGGTACTCCCAGAAGCTGAAAAGGTCTTGACACTGGGCATAGAGTCACTTTCCAGTGGGACAGTAACCCTGAGTGGGAGTGGTGGGCTTGTGGTTAGGCAGCCAGGTGTTTGCATTTTGGAGAGGCTGCAAAGGTTGTTAGTTTGAAACTCAGTCTGGCTCTCTGAGCACAGATTGCTCCCTGTGCATCACTCAGTGTGGCAGCACGCTGCTCCCTAAGGCAGTGGTTCCCAACCCTGGTCCTCAAGTAGCCCTGCCCTGCATGTTTTAGATGTGTCTCTGTTCAGCACACTTGCAGAACCTCTTCTTCTGCAGCCATCAAGTGCTGCAGAAGCCTCTTAATCACCTGAAACATGCAGGAGAGGGGTTCTTGAGGACCACTGCCCTAATAGATGGGTTAAACGCAGAGACAAATTTCTCCTCTGTTGGACTATAAAGGGAAATATTTAACGAAACACGATCCAGATCCAAATCTTTTTCAGAATTAGTAAACAGCACTTTAAAAACTGATTTTAACAGATGCGCTATGAGCCTTTTAAAACTGAAGATGCTAAACTATAACCTCACCCTGCTATAAACTTCTCTCTGACCTGTTTGATGTGTTCCTGGGTCTTCATGATTGTTGACTTCAATAATAAAGCTCTGAGGCCTTCAGAGAACAGCTGCATGTAGACTGAGAATAAGTTACTCTTGTGGTCTCCATTTACCATTTAGGAGACGTGGTTGTAAGACGACAAAATGTTAAAGACACTATATGTGGTAAAAACACTTTTGCAACGCCCTGTATCTCTGTATATACAGATCTATAGAATGATTTAGAATTAGTGTTTTAGTGTAATAAGGCTCGTTTGTCGGATTTAAACCACCTTTTGAAAATGATAACCTTTAAAGCAGGTAGTAAACATACTCATCATTAGGCCCTGATTTCTGTACTAAAAATGTTTTTGGATTGGTTAGAATATTCTAATCGTAAATGTTCTGTCCTCATTAGCTATAAGCAGAAAATCCTCGTAATTAACAGGAAGAAAGCCTTGCAAGCTTTAAATACATTTTTTAATTTTCCTTTCGCTCCATTTATACTAATACAAAGTTATTGTTTACTATAAAGTCAAACCTTCTGTCTTTCAATGCAATACATGGACAAACAGAACCAAAAAAATAACAACAAACCAACAAAGTGCTGACTTTTTTTTATTGAGGGCTTGTCATGATTTGATACCAGTTTTGCTTTTGCTGAGATGTGTTTTTATTGTGCGCCTCGTTCAAGTCTGATTCATGATTCCTCTGTGTGGAACGAGATCTGGAGAGCAGCAGCACTTCCTCGCTTTGCTCAGCTTGACACCAGCAGGTCATCTGGCCAACAGAGAAATACAGTAAATGTTCTGAGCAAGGCTTTTACTTTATGACACACAGGCCGTGCAGTTCGATTGGGTTTTAGTCGTGGTGTTCATGAATACAAATTCTGCCAAACAGCACAGAGATTAATATTTTCAGCCTTTCTCTGTGAAAAACACATTGGTACTTTGTCAGATTTCCCGGACTGCCTCACCGTCTTTCATCACTCCGCAGTACTCCTCACACTCTGACTTGGTGTAGAACTTGTTAGCGTTGGACTGACAGAAGCCCGGTTTGTAGGCCATGCACAGTCCAGTGGAGGAGTCGAAGGCCCAAATGACTGGTTGGCCCGTGCAGGGCTGGGCCGCCATAGGCAGACGGCACACAGCTGGAGAATCAAATAAGAATAAGCCTCGCTGAAATTTCATCACAGTACTTATTCACGAATCAGTTTCTGCACACAGCAACCTTCTTATTGGTCCAACACCAGCGTTACGTTCTGTGCAATCTCCTCACCCTCCGTCCGACATCTTTGCAGACACTCTCTCTCGGTTTTGAAGTTATTCTGATTGCCTAAACAGCCGCCGTACTGGAACAGCTCGCAGCGCATTGAGGAAGAGTTGTAGAAGTAGCGGTTGTGTATCCCGAAACAGGGTCCTGTGTCTGGAGTGGCATTGCACGCCTCTGTGAAGACAGACAGATGCACAGAGTGTGTGACAGGGAACTACAGGTCCTGTAGTGTCTCAAGGTATAAACTGATGTTTTCTATGCAGCTCTTCTCTTACTGGCTCCACTGAACAGGGTTGTATCGTCACCAGAGCCCTCTACCTCCACGGGGGCCAAAGAAGGTGCGGCGTTTCTCCTCACCCGCTGCAGCATGGAGAGACAAAACTCAATCAGCTTTATCAAATCCATCTCTGTCCTATTCACAACATTCAGCTCAAATTGTACGTATGAGCCCAACTTCTTTATGTTTTTATGTTAAAATGTCGAATTTGTTTCAACTGTGGCCATTATAACTACTTTACTTACAACATTTGTAAGTAAAGAATCACGTTTTGATACAGAGAAATTCTTGTTGAAAGCTCAGAGAAAGGCAAACACAAACCTTTTTCAAGAAAACATGTAAGGTAATGTGAAGACCTCTCCACTCACATCTTTCCTGAACCCAGTGGCCAAAATGTTGCAGTACATGCTTGCTTTAAAAGCCTGACAATATTTATCTTTTTTAATGTTAACAGCAATGATGAAATGAAATGAAGTGTTGGTATAAATGTTCTGTTAGGATACAGGTATTTGTGAGTAGCAGATATTTACACAAACCCCATAAAAATACATACTCTTTGCTCTTATTGACACCAAATTAAACTGTTTCTTGTTTTAGGTAAATTCAGATTACTAGAACTTTTAATTTGTTAAAAGCTAGTATAATGAACTTTTATTTTTTATTTTTTTCAATTCAAAGGCTTATACATCAGGTGTTTATGCATTTAAACTGTTTGGGAGAACCCCAGAAGATGCTGCCATGGCTTTGTGAGCTTCTGGTAGATTAGCTGACAACATTTTAGATTAGTGGACGTACACCTGTGGGTGTATTTCAAGGCAACATCTCAAGCACACTACATCCTTGTGTGACATCATGGGAAAAACAACAACAACAACAACAACAAAGGAAATCAGCCAACATATCAGGAAGGGCTTTGTGGACTTCCACATTCTTTGATCCAGATGCCCGAAAGTGTGCCTGTTCATCTGTCCAACCAATTATATGCTAGTATGGCAACATGCGCTGTAGGACGGATGAGTACGCTTCACAAAAATAGATGATATCATTAAGGAGGAACCTTGTGTGGAAATATTGAAGCGCCGTCTCAAGATGGAATTTAAAGCTCTGGCACAAACGAGTCTTCTAAATAGACAATAATGCAAGTCACGCAGACAGTCACACTATTTACAAAGTGTCTCCAGGTCAATGTTTCAGACGGACCGTCTCAAAGCCCTGATTTCAGTCCCAGAGACGATTTGTGGACAGAACAGAAAAGGTGTGTGAGAACAAGGCGGCCCTCCAGCAAACTTGTGGAGGAGAGAGAAAACGCTTGACCCAAGTCATACCAGACCTACAAAAGGAAATGATTGTCTGCTTCAATGTCAGTGAGAACAAAATAGATAACTTGTCTCTTTTAATACAGTGGATGATAGATCTGGTTTCAACCATAATGCTCAAACCTGAGGCTCAGGCTGAATTGTCGGCGCTGCCACCTGCTCTCCAGGAACACAGTCACCTGCACACAGAGAGATGGAGACCTTTCTCTCATATGAGGAATGCATTGATTTATAGACAAGACGGTTTTTAAAACAGTCTATGTTGGGCTATGTCAAGTATACTGATGCATAAAGAAAGAGTCTTTCTATTTTTGAGTTAGAAACTGCAGAGAAGGGTGATCTGACATCTGGCTGCATGTAAATGTGTTTATCTACCTTTGTCCTTTCTAATGAAAATGAACTCTTCGCCTATTCCTTGTTGTTGGACCAGCGTTTTGAAGTCATCGAGGATGGTTGGTCTCACAGTCCTTGTTCGACCTACAGAGAACAGATGACAAACAAACCGCACTGTAAATGGCAATGTCTTGGCATTAGGGGGTGCCATTCTTCAACATTTCACAAGGTTGGAACACAGAGAAAAGGATCAGTGATCATTCCTCTTTATACAATCTCTAGATCTTCCTGGTTCCCCTCTTATGATCTTTAATCTTCATCTCGGCCCATAGGTTTTCTGAAGGATTTACTTCTGGGGACAGAAATGGCAATGAATGAGGATTGATTTTGTCTCTGGTGAAGGATCTTTGTCAGTTTGGCCATAGTTTTGGATCTTTATTCTGCTGAAAGAGTTTCCTTTTCAGTTTCCTGGTATTTTAAATGGTTTATGATGATGCACAGTCTAACGAGAGCCTTCAGAAGAGAAGGCATCACAGTTTCTTCAACATGCAAGACGGGCAGATAATCATCTGCCGTTGTACATGAGACACATTTTGAGGTTTGTTGATTAAAGCAAATTTCTTTTTATCTTTGTTCAACAAAATTTACAAAAGTCAAGTTTTATTTTTTAAGATTTCTTCAGTTTTTTCTATGTGTTAAACACTTACTTTGGGATTATACAATTTTTCTATTGTATTGTTTTTTTTTCATATTCCGTTTCCTCGTTTTTGTTAGATATTAAATCGGGTTCTACCGTTGTTAGGTTTGTGCCTCTGCGGCCACCGTACCCCCATGTTTTGGAGGGGACTGTTTTTCCTCTATTCTGCAGTTCAGTTTTAGGAAATGTACCGCAACCACATTCCAGCCTGCCTTCTCGTGTTTACCCATTTCAACCCAGCACTGCCACTTTAATTGGCCTGCGACGCACCCCCTATGGGGTTGGCGCGGTTGTCTCACACATCATGCCGGACGGCACAGACAAACCCATCACTTTCGCCTCTAAGACCCTAAATAAACCTGAATGTAGCTATCCGCAGATCGAGCGGGAGGCCCTGAGCATCGTGTTTGGAATTAGGAAATTCCATCAGTACCTTTTTGGAAGGAGATTTACGCTTCTAACTGACCACAAACCGCTGACAGCCTTGCTGGGACCACACGCGGGCATTACACCGTTGGCCGCAAGCAGAATGCAGAGATGGGCCCTGCTGCTCTCAGGCCATGACTACGACATTAAGTACCGCCGATCTGAATTACACGGTAATGCGGATGCCTCTCCTGCCTACCGCTCCCCGTAGTGAGGCCAATAACCCGACAAAGTGACATCTTCTACTTTCAGCACGTGAGCGACACCCCTGTCACCGCTAAACAAGTGCAACATGCCACACGGAACGATCAGCGGTAATGGATGCCATTATGAAAGGCAGGAGAATCTCAAGCACACCTGACAACAAACCATACTTGGTCAGGCAACAAGAACTTTCTGCACAGTCTGGGTGTCTGCTGTGGGGCAGAAGGGTCATCATACCCCCTTCTCTGCGGAGCCCCATGTTAAAACAACTCCACGTCGGGCACTGTGGCATAGAGTGCATGAAGGAGATGGTTCACAGCTATTTCTGGTGGCCGGGGCTAGAGAAGCACATTGAGGACTATGCGGGCCGTTGCACTACCTGCCAGACTGTGCGAAACACACCTAAACCAGCGGCAGTCAACCCATGGGAACGGCCCGCGTAGCCGTGGCAGCGTATACACATTGACTTTGCGGAACCTATCGAGGACAGGATATTGTTGGTGGTGGTGGACACGCACAGCAAAGGGCCCGACGTGGCCATCATGAAGTCTACAACCACCAGGAAAACCATTGAGCGTCTGGAGGAAATGTTCAGCCAGTATGGAATACCGGAACAGCTGGTGAGCGACAACGGGCCCCAGTTTGTCGCCGAGGAGATTGAGGCCTTCCTCAAGATGAATGGAATTCAACACATTAAGTCAGCACCCTACCACCCGTCCACCAATCGACAGGCCAAGAGACTTGTACAAACCTTCACACAGTCTAAAGGGTTCAGTGTCCCAAGGTTCCCTTCATCAGCGACTGTACACTTTCCTGCTGACTTACTGAAACATGCCACACATCACCACTAAAGCATCGCCCACTGAGCTCCTTCTGAAAAGAGCGCTGTGCACCCAACTGGATTGCATACAGCTGCCGTCAAGGAGCCAAACTGTCCATTGCGGTCAGCAAGAGCAGAGGCGACGTAGGTAAGGCACACCACGGTCTTTTCATATAGGAGACCTGGTCCTAGCTCGCAATTACCTAAGGGGTCCCAGGTGGGTGCCAGCAGAGATAGTGGCTATTACCGAGCCGGCTGACATACCAAGTACGCACCAACAATGACGCAGTGTGCCGTTGTCATATGGACCAACTGCTGGCCAGCAAGGACCCTGCCCCGGAGCAGATGGGCTCTCCTCCGCTAGATATCTCCAGCCGGGCAGACGCGGTGGAGGACCTGGCCGCCCCCGACACCCTGCCAGCCACACTTCAAGAGGACAACCTTACAGACCAGGTTCCCCATCGCCAACGGAATCAGCGCCACCGCCGTCTCAGGTGACCCACCATCCTCGCCGATACCCCATGCGCGAGCGACGACCTCCTGACCGCCTGGACTTGTAGCTGAATCCTTGCTGATGGACTTTCATATCCTTTTTTTGGTTGAAAATTTAGGAGTTAGGTTATACCTTAATTTGGGGAACGTTATCTTATTCTGGGGGTTATTCTTACTGATTATGGGGGAAGGAAATGTTAGATATTAAATCGGGTTCTACCGTTGTTATGTTTGTGCCTCTGCGGCCACCGTACCCCCATGTTACGGAAGGGACTGTTTTTCCTGTATTCTGCAGTTCAGTTTTAGTAAATGTATCGCAACCACATTCCAGCCTGTCTTCTTGTTATTGATATAAATCAAGGTAAATACATGTCAGTTTTGACTTGCTTTGCTTTCTGCTCTCATTTCACATCTTTTCCTCGTTTACCTTTCTGCATCTGTGCTGTTTCTGTCACGATCTGAAAAAATATTTAGTTATCTTGTCTGATTCATCACTTGTTGTCTTCCTGTCAGCTGGCAAATTAAATTGCTGCCTTGCACACTTTTAGTTCTGTTTCCATTAATATCTTAAGGTCTTCCTCAGCTGCACGGTGGAGCCGTTCTTGGCATTTTTCTAGTTCAAATCCAAGCCCAGGGTCTCTTTGTATGGACCATGTTCTCCCTAGTGTTGCATGGCCTCTTACCGGGAACACTGTCATCTTCCCAAGATCCAGAAACATCACTAAAAGGTGATTGTCCGTCCGTCCGTCGTCTTCCGCTTATCCGGGGTCGGGTCGCGGGGGTAGCAGCTTTAGTAGGGAGGCCCAGACGTCCCTCTCCCCAGCCACTTGGGCCAGCTCCTCAGGAGGAACCCCAAGGCGTTCCCAGGCCAGCCGGGAGACATAGTCCCTCCAGCGTGTCCTGGGTCTTCTCCTGGGCCTCCTCCCGGTGGGACGTGCCCGGAACACCTCTCCAGGGAGGCGTCCAGGAGGCATCCTGACCAGATGCCCGAGCCACCTCAACTGGCTCCTCTCGACGTGGAGGAGCAGCGGCTCTACTCTGAGTCCTCCCCGGATGACTGAGCTCCTCACCCTATCTCTAAGGGAGAGCCCAGACACACTACGGAGAAAACTCATTTCAGCCGCTTGTATCCGGGATCTCGTTTTTTCGGTCACGACCCAAAGCTTGTGACCATAGATGAGGGTAGGAACGTAGATCGACCGGTAAATCGAGAGCTTCGCCTTTTGGCTCAGCTCTCTCTTCACCACAACGGATCGGTACAGCGCCCGCTTCACAGCAGACGCTGCACCAATCCGCCTGTCGATCTCCCGCTCCATCTTCCCCTCATTCGTGAACAAGACCCCAAGATACTTGAACTCCTCCACTAGGGGCAGGACATCCTCCCCAACCCGGAGAAGGCACTCTACCCTTTTCCGGTTCAAGACCATGGTCTCGGATTTGGAGGCACTGATTTTCATCCCGGCCGCTTCGCACTCGGCTGCGAACCGCTCCAGTGAGAGCTGTAGATCACGCCCTGATGAAGCCAATAGGACCACGTCATCCGCGAATAGCAGAGACGCAATCCTAAGGCCACCAAAGCGGATCCCCTCAACACCTTGGCTGCGCCTAGAAATTCTGTCCATAAAAGTTATGAACAGAATCGGTGACAAAGGGCAGCCTTGGCGGAGTCCAACTCTCACCGGAAACGAGTCCGACTTACTGCCAGCAATGCGGACCAGACTCTGACACCGGTCGTACAGAGACCTGACAGCCCTTATTAAAGGGTCCGGTACTCCATACTCCCGGAGTACCCCCCACAGGACCCCCAGAGAGACACGGTCGAATGCCTTCTCCAGATCCACAAAGCACGTGAAGACTGGTTGGGCAAACTCCCATGCCCCCTCAAGAATCCTGCTGAGGGTGTAGAGCTGGTCCAGTGTTCCACGGCCAGGACGAAAACCACACTGCTCTTCCTGAATCCGAGATTCGACTATCCGACGGACCCTCCTTTCCAGAACCCCTGAATAGACCTTACCAGGGAGGCTTAAGAGTGTGATTCCTCTGTAGTTGGAACACACCCTCCGGTCCCCCTTTTTAAATAGGGGGACCACCACCCCAGTCAGCCAATCCAGGGGAACTGCCCCCGATGTCCACGCAATGTTGCAGAGCCGCGTTAACCAACACAGCCCCACAACATCCAGAGCCTTAAGGTACTCAGGGCGAATCTCATCCACCCCCGGAGCCTTGCCACCGAGGAGCTTTTTAACAACCTCGGCAACCTCAGCACCAGAGATGCTCTTGGGACGTGGAATGTCACCTCTCTGGTGGGGAAGGAGCCTGAGCTTGTGCGCGAGGTTGAGAGGTTCCGACTAGAGATAGTCGGACTCACCTCGACGCACCGCTCTGGCTCCGGAACCAGTCTCCTTGAGAGGGGCTGGACATTCTTCCACTCTGGAGTTGCCCATGGTGAGAGGCACCGAGCTGGGGTTGGCATACTTGTTGCCCCCCATCTCGGTGCCTGCACGTTGGGGTTTTCCCCGGTGAACGAGAGGGTGGCCTCCGTCTGCATTCGTGTGGGGGGACGGGTTCTGACTGTTGTTTGCGCTTATGCGCCAAACAGCAGTTCAGATTACCCACCCTTTTTGGAGTCCTTGGAAGGGGTACTGGAGAGTGCCCCTCCTGGGGACTCCCTCGTTTTGCTGGGGGACTTCAACGCTCACGTGGGCAATGACAGTGGGACCTGGAGGGGCGTGGTTGGGAGGAATGGCCCACCTGATCTGAACTCGAGTGGTGTTTTGTTGTTGGACTTCTGTGCTCGTCATGGATTGTCCATCACAAACACCATGTTCAAGCATAAGGGTGTCCATATGTGCTCTTGGCACCAGGACACCCTAGGTCGCAGTTCAATGATCGACTTTGTTGTCGTTTCATCTGACCTGCGGCCGCATGCCTTGGACACTCGGGTGAAGAGAGGGGCGGAGCTCTCCACCGACCACTACCTGGTGGTGAGTTGGCTCCGATGGCGGGGGAGGAAGCCGGTCCGACCGGGCAGGCCCAAACGCACTGTGAGGGTTTGCTGGGAACGTCTGGCGGAGTCCCCTGTGAGGCGGAGCTTTAACTCCCACCTCCGGGAGAACTTTAAACACGTCCCGAGGGAGGCGGGGGACATTGAGTCTGAATGGACCATGTTCCACGCCTCTATTGCTGAGGCGGCTAGTCGGAGCTGTGGCCGCAAGGTTGTCGGTGCATGTCGTGGCGGCAACCCTCGAACCCGCTGGTGGACACCAGCGGTGAGGGAAGCCGTCAAGCTGAAGAAGGAGTCCTATCGGGCTTTTTTGGCCTGTGGGACTCCGGAAGCAGCTGATGTGTACCGGCAGTCGAAGCGGCAGGCGGCTCGGCTGGTCGCCGAGGCAAAAACTCGGGAGTGGGAAGAGTTCGGAGAGGCCATGGAGAAAGACTTCCGTACGGCTTCGAAGCGATTCTGGTCCACCATCCGGCGTCTCAGGAGGGGGAAGCAGTGCAGTACCAACACTGTTTACAGTGGGGGTGGTGTGCTGCTGATCTCGACTCGGGACGTCGTGCGTCGGTGGGCGGAATACTTCGAAGACCTCCTTAATCCCACCAACACGTCTTCCATTGAGGAAGCAGAGCCTGAGGACTCTGGGTCGGGTTCTCCCATCTCTGGTGCTGAGGTTGCCGAGGTTGTTAAAAACCAATCACCTTTTACGTCTTGGGACGTAAAAGGTGATTGGTTTCTCCAAATATCCTTTCCCTGCTCCCAACCATTCTGCATTCAGGTCTTATTTATAAATACGCATGTGACCTACGGTTCAGTTACTAGTTACCAAATACAACTTTTCCTTGACACAGTGTTAAGAAATATACCAGAGGATGGCAAACGTGTGTTCACTGCTGTTTTGTGCTTCATTAGCATATTTGGTTGAAAGTATTAATAATTACCAGCGTCTGTAATGGGAACACTTACTGTACAGCTTGAGTGAGATGCTCTTGTCACCCGTCGAGTTCTGCTTGCTCTTGATCATAATGGCGTACTCGTTGTAGTTGGTGTGAACCACATAAGCGTCCACATTGGCCCCCCACTCTGTAGGTGGAAAAAAAACGCCCAACAAGAGTTACTTCTCTCTGGTACTCTTCAAAGCGCAGTCATCACATTAAACAGATGGATAGAGAGTAATAAAATGAAAGGACATACTTGCAACATGATAGAAAAATCGTCCAGGTGTGGAGGTCAACTCATAATGTCCGGTTCTCTCTTTGCACGTTCCCTCTCTGAACACAGCACAGTTTAATCCAAATCATCAGACTTGATAATTTATTCACTGAACACATAATGTACAACCCGGCCAAAATAATACAGTTTATTACATTTTAAATATTTGCTAATACTAGTGTCTGAAGACGAAGACACAAGTGCACATTGCAGTTTATGAAATTTGCTTACGTTTTGATTTTTCTGAGGTTTTATTACGTTGCCTGGGATTGCATTAATAAGATTTGAAATTAGTTGTTTTTTTAAGGACTAATTTCTTCGCCCCATTTTTTAAAAATAAAATAGTGATTCTGATCCTAAAAGAGGACTGAAATGATGGTATAACATTTTTTTTTAGCATTTTTGTTTTAACCTCCATAGTAAATCACTTGCAAATTTACATTTGAAAGACTCCAAGATGCCCCGTTTTGAAGTGGACAAACCATAGTTTGAGCCTAATTACAGTATCTTGCAACGAGATAAAACCCATAGAACTTACTTGAAGTAATTTTTAAGACTAACGTCTTAACCATAAACTTCAGTTAATTATGTTAGGATATTATGTGATAGCTCAACATGAAATTATGTATTATCCGTGGAGTGGAAGCAAAAATGACACTTGGTTTACAACGGTTTTAGCAAATCTAGCTAAGCTTGGTGAGCCTTTTTGTATTCCTACCACTTAATCTGATACTCCTAGTTGAAATCTAGTTCACAGACTGCCTTAAGAAGCCACCTGTGTACTATATGGAGTGCTTTATGTAGTAGAAAACAATGCATATCACACAATTGCCACTGTGAAACATGGTGGCAGCAGCATCTTGGTGTGGGGAGGCTCTTCCTCTGCACGGGCAGGAAACCTGGTCAGAGTTGATGAAGCTAACTACAGGAAGATCCGTTAAGAAAAAATGTTACACTACACAAAAAGATAACAAACAATAAGTACAACTTTCTTGAAATTTGTGTGTTTTTCCTAGGTAAATAAGACTATTTGCCAATGTTCTGAGTATTTTTACCTCAAAAATAAGATAATTAGATATTCTGTACTTGAAATAAGATGATGGAGATTAATTGTTTCTATTTTAGGGGTAAGAATAGTCATTCCATTGGCAACTAATCTTATTTATCTGCTCAGATCAAGGAAAAATACAATAATTTTAAGAAAATCTGTCTCACTTTTTGGTTCCTTTTTGCAGTATGAAGGCTGCAAAGACTTGGGACTGGGGTGGATGTTTATCATCCAGCAGGAAAGTGACCCTAAACTTACAACCAGGGCTACAATGAAATGGTTTAAATTCATTAACATATATCATATGTTTTAAAATGGCCTAGTAAAGTTGTAAGACCTAAATCCACTTCAACATATTACCCCAAAAGACTTGTTGCTGTAATTGCAGTGTGAGGTGGTTCTATAGAATATTATCCATGAACACAAATATATGGCACACTTTTCAGATCTTTATTCGTGAAACATTTTCTGCACTTCACTATTTTGTGTTGGTTCCCAAATAAACACATTGAAGTCTGTGGTGATAACCTGTAAAAAAGGTTTTTGTGTATAAGATGTTCAATCGAGGTCTATTGTTGTAGGACAAAACAGTGACACTAATCTGCTGTCACCTCCATCACAAATATAGTTTGTTTTTCACCGGCAACATCATGGCATATTTGGAGAGACTGAGGCAAAGACAGGCCTGTTGTCAAAATCCTCATCTATTGTTGCTAATCTAAATCCAAGATTCTCAAATTTAAAAAGTTTAGACCGTTAAGACTGTTTTTACCTTAATACAGGTTTTATTTTTTGCAATTTGTTAATTTACTCGGAATAGAGAAATATGTTTTTTCCTATTTTTGTTTTTAGAAATTTCAATTTCATTCTTAAGACATTCTTAATATTTAAAAAATGAACAAATAAAAGTATGATTTGATGATTGATAAAACAGATAATATTTTTAAGGTACCTTCTTTCTTATAATGAGACATATGAGAGTATTTTTTTTTTATCCAACCTGAGTACTGTTCGGGTCATGTTGAGCTTTTCTTCCGTTGTGCCTTTCTGCAGCACTAGTTTTCCAATAGCCAGGTCTCCTCGGTTGCCTTGCATGTTGGGAGACGTACTCGCTTTTGCAACATCGTACCATGTTCCCAAAAACTGTAATGAAAAGTTAACAGATAAATACTACCTCTACTACTACTACTACTACTACTACTACTACTACTACTACTACTAAAAATAATAATAATAATCATAATAATAATAAAATTTTACTAACAGAAATTCAACATACAGTTAAGATTTTGTGGAATATTTCTGAAACGCAAACAAAGCTGTTTCGATCGTTCAGGTTCTTTGCCTTTTATCTTTTGTATGTGTTGTGTCTTTACTGTGAAAAAAAAATCATTATTGTTTTCTACTTAAGTGTGATGGATAAATGAAGAAAAAATGCATTCTTAAATATTAGCAAGAACATAAAACAAAACAAAGAAAAACAAAAACAAATAATCCAAGATCAATATCTGCTTCCTTGCTTTTTATTTTATTTTTACTTAACAGTATTAGATTACAGACAAGCCAAAGAGGTTCTCCTCTCACCTTGCTCAG
This sequence comes from Fundulus heteroclitus, assembly GCF_011125445.2. Taxonomy (NCBI): domain Eukaryota; kingdom Metazoa; phylum Chordata; class Actinopteri; order Cyprinodontiformes; family Fundulidae; genus Fundulus; species Fundulus heteroclitus. Next base: position 185,565 of record NC_046368.1, read on the forward strand.
ATCAAAGTTCTCCTGTGTGGGGTAAAGAGGATCTGGGAGAACTGGGAGCCCCTGGAGGGTCCGTGTCCATCCCAACACCAGCAAAGAAACCAGAACCACAGATTTGTGCATCTCGTCAGAACTTTGTGTCCACTTATCTCAAACCTTGTCCTTTGGGTGTGTGACACAGCGACACCCCCTCTCTACTGCTGAAAAAGGGACCACACATTGACTGTAAAGGACTAATCACTCCCACAGCCGAGCTTCCAAAAACAAACAACGGAGCAAAGTTCTGTTTATCTGTTTTTGCCTGTTTTTGATAAGAGCACTATTAGTTGATTATTAGGCCAGCACTCCCACTCATGGGGGAGTGGTGGCCTAGTGGTTAGAGCAGTGCGCTTGCACTCAGAGAAGGTTGCAAGTACCCGGTTCGATCCCCAGTGCCTGCATTCTGGGTACCTGAGCAAGACCCTTAACCCCAGAATGCTTTCCCGGGTGCCGCACTGTGGCAGCTCACAAGGGTGATGAGTTAAAAGCAGAGAACAAATTTTGTTGTAATGTATGTTTCAATGACAATAAAGATGATATTACTATTACTATTATTACTAGTCTACTCTTTAAGGAAGAGTTGCAAGAACTAAGCCACCATTGACAAACAATTATAAGAGGTCCCTTTAAATGTTTGCCACAACCCATGTGGGCGACACAGCAGACTTGTGCAAGATGCTTTGGTCAGATGAGACAAAACTAGAGCTTTTTAGGCCAACATCCAAAGTGCTAAGTGATATACACATTGTCCTGCAAACACAAGCCCCACAACAAACTATGGTGAATGGCAGCATGATAATGTGGGCATACATATGAGAGGCCGCACAAATGTAAAATACATGTATGTGTCAGAAGAATCTAGACTTAGACTTAGACTTAGACAACTTTATTTGTCATTTTTGTATGCACAGAGTGCGTACAGAACGAAATTTCGTTGCATACAGCTTGTATGAAATTGCAGTAAAAAATCAAATTACAGTATAAGGTGCAGCAGTGATTTAAAAGTAAACAATTTAAATGTAGACAATGCAGGAGAAGTCACAGTGTACAGGGGAGTATTTTAAAAGCCTTTTATGTGCAGAATTGATTGTGCAAGGGCATTTGTGCAAGAATAAAGCTTGTAAATTACAGTAGATTTAAAATATAGTATTAGGTGCAGCAGTGATAAGGTGCAGCAGTGATTTAAAAGTAAACAATTTAAATGTAGACAATGCAGGAGAAGTCACAGTGTACAGGGGAGTATTTTAAAAGCCTTTTATGTGCAGAATTGATTGTGCAAGGGCATTTGTGCAAGAATAAAGCTTGTAAATTATAGTAGATTTAAAATATAGTATTAGGTGCAGCAGTGATTTAAAAGTAAAACAATTGAAATGTAAACAATGCAGGAGAAAGTCAATGTGTACAGGTGAGTATTTTTAAAAACCATTTGATTGTGCAAAGGGCATTTGTGCAAGAATGTATTTAAAAACTAAGAGTTCGGCAGCATTTGTAATGCTAGATGGAGATGCAATGATGTAAAATGTGCAAATATGCGAATTGTTGTGCAGAGTTTATGGGTTAGAGTTCAGCAGTTCAACAGCAGTTCAACAGTCTGATGGCAGCAGGGAAAAAGCTGTTGCAGAACCTGGTGGACCTGCAGCGGATGCTGCGGAACCTCTTCCCAGAGGGCTGCAGGGAGAACAGTCCATGGTGAGGGTGTGAGGGGTCCCCGATGATGTTACGGGCTCGGGACACACAGCGCTGAGATTAAATGTCTTTTATGGAGGGAAGAGGAGCCCCGATGATCCCTTCTGCTGTGTTCACCACTCTCCTCACGTTCTTCCAGTCGGAGGCACTGCAGCCTCCACAGAGAGACAGCCGGTCAGAATGCTCTCTATGGTGCTTCTGTAGAAGGTCGTGAGGATGGGCGGGGGCAGGTGGGCTCTCCTCATCCTCCTCAGGAAGTACAAGCGCTTCTGTGCCCTCTTCACCAGTGACGTGGTGTTCACAGACCAGGTGAGGTTGTCTGTGATGTGCACCCCCAGGAACTTGGTGCTGCTGACCACCTCCACAGCTGAGATGTTGATGAGCAGTGGAGCGTGGTGAGCCTGGTTCTTCCTGAAGTCGACGATGATCTCTTTCGTCTTCTCCACGTTCAGGATCAGGCTGTTTTCTCTGCACCAGCCCACCAGCTGCTCCTCCTCCTCTCTGTAGTCCTGGTCGTTGTCGTCTCTGATCCGACCCACCACCGTTGTGTCGTCATCAAACTTCACGATGTGATTGGTGATGAATCTGGGGACGCAGGAAAAAAACTCCCAGAGGCTGAAAAAATGTTGAGACTGGGCATAGAGTCACTTTCCAGTGGGACATTAACCCTGAGTGGGAGTGGGAGTGGTGGGCTTGAGTTTAGGCAGCCAGGTGTTTGCATTTTGGAGAGGCTGCAAAGGTTGTTAGTTTGAAACTCAGTCTGGCTCTCTGAGCACAGATTGCTCCCTGTGCATCACTCAGTGTGGCAGCACGCTGCTCCCTAAGGCAGTGGTTCCCAACCCTGGTCCTCAAGTAGCCCTACCCTGCATGTTTTAGAGGTGTCTCTGTTCAGCATACCTGCAGAACTGCAGAACCTCCTTCTTCTGCAGCCATCAAGTGCTGCAGAAGCCTCTTAATCACCTGAAACATGCAGGAGAAGGGTTCTTGAGGACCACTGCCCTAATAGATGGGTTAAACGCAGAGACAAATTTCTCCTCTGTTGGACTATAAAGGGAAATATTTAACTAAACACGATCCAGTCAGAGACCAGATCCAAATCTTTTTGAGAATTAGTAAACAGCACTTTAAAAACTGATTTTAACAGATGCGCTATGAGCCTTTTAAAACTCAAGATGCTAAACTATAACCTCACCCTGCTATAAACTTCTCTCTGACCTGTTTGATGTGTTCCTGGGTCTTCATGATTGTTGACTTCAATAATAAAGCTCTGAGGCCTTCAGAGAACAGCTGCATGTAAACTTAGAATAAGTTACTCTTGTGGTCTCCATTTACCATTTAGGAGACGTGGTTGTAAGACAACAAAATGGTAAACACACTATATGTGATAAAAACACTTTTGCAACGCCCTGTATCTCTGTATATACAGATCTATAGAATGACTTAGAATTAGTGTTTCAGTGTAATGAGGCTCGTTTGTCGGATTTAAACCACCTTTTGAAAATTACAACCTTTAAAGCAGGTAGTAAACATACTCATCATTAGGCCCTGATTTATGTACTAAAAATGTTTTTGGATTGGTTGGATGCAATATTCTAATCGTAAATGTTTTGTCCTCATTAGCTGTAAGCAGAAAATCCTCGTAATTAACAGGAAGAAAGCCTTGCAAGCTTTAAATAATTTTTTTTTTTTTGCTTTCGCTCTACTTATACTTGTTTATAAATGATTATACTTATACTTGACTTATATACTCATCTATTGACTTATAAATGATTGTTTACTATAAAGTCAAACCTTCTATCTTTCAATGCAATACATGGACAAACAGAACCAAAAAAATAATAACAAACCAACAAAGTGCTGACTTTTTTTTATTGAGGGCTTGTCATGATTTGATACCAGTTTTGCTTTTGCTGAGATGTGTTTTTATTGTGCGCCTCGTTCAAGTCTGATTCATGATTCCTCTCTGTGGAACGAGATCTGGAGAGCAGCAGCACTTCCTCGCTTTGCTCAGCTTGACACCAGCAGGTCATCTGGCCAACAGAGAAATACAGTAAATGTTCTGAGCAAGGCTTTTACTTTATGACACAGGCCGTGCAGTTCGATTGGGTTTTAGTCGTGGTGTACATGAATACAAATTCTACCAAACAGCCCGGAGATCAATATTTTCAGCCTTTCTCTGTGAAAAACACTTTTCGGCATTGGTACTTTGTCAGATTTCCCGGACTGCCTCACCGTCTTTCATCACTCCGCAGTACTCCTCACACTCTGACTTGGTGTAGAACTTGTTAGCGTTGGACTGACAGAAGCCCGGTTTGTAGGCCATGCACAGTCCAGTGGAGGAGTCGAAGGCCCAAATGACTGGTTGGCCCGTGCAGGGCTGAGCCGCCATAGGCAGACGGCACACAGCTGGAGAATCAAATAAGAATAACCCTCGCTGAAATTTCATCACAGTACTTATTCACAAATCAGTTTCTGCACACAGCAACCTTCTTATTGGTCCAACACCAGCGTTACGTTCGGTGCAATCTCCTCACCCTCTGTGCGACATCTTTGCAGACACTCTCTCTCGGTTTTGAAGTTATTCTGATTGCCTAAACAGCCGCCGTACTGGAACAGCTCGCAGCGCATTGAGGAAGAGTTGTAGAAGTAGCGGTTGTGTATCCCGAAACAGGGTCCTGTGTCTGGAGTGGCATTGCACGCCTCTGTGAAGACAGACAGATGCACAGAGTGAGTGACAGGGAACTACAGGTCCTGCAGTGTCTCAAGGTATAAACTGATGTTTTGTATGCAGCTCATCTCTTACTGGCTCCACTGAACAGGGTCGTATCGTCACCAGAGCCCTCTAACTCCACGGGGGCCAAAGAAGGTGCAGCATTTCTCCTCACCCACTGCAGCATGGAGAGACAAAACTCAATCAGCTTTATCAAATCCGTCTCAGTCCTATTCACAACATTAAGCTCAAATTGTACGTATAAACCCAACTTCTTTAGGTTTTTATGTTAAAATGTCGAATTTGTTTCAACAGTGGCCATTATAACTATTTTACTTACAACATTTGGAAGCAAAAATCAAGTTTTGATACAGAGAAATTCTTGTTGAGAGCTCAGAGAAAGGCAAACACAAATCTTTTTCAAGAAAACATGTAAGGTAATGTGAAGACCTCTCCACTCACATCTTTCCTGAACCCAGTGACCAAAATGTTGCAGTACATGCCAGCTTTAAAAACCTGACAATATTTATCTTTTTAAACGTAATGTTAACAGCAATGATGAAATGAAGTGTTGGTATAAATGTTCTGTTAGGATACAGGTATTTGTGAGTAGCAGATATTTACACAAACCCCATAAAAATACGTACTCCTTGCTCTCACTGACACTAAATTAAACTGTTTCCTGTTTTAGGTGAATTCAGATTACTAGAACTTTTAATTTGTTAAAAGCCAAAATAATTAACTTTTATTTATTTATTTTTTTTTCAATTCAAAGGCATATACATCAGGTGTTTATGCATTTAAACTGTTTGGGAGAACCCCAGAAGATGCTGCCATGGCTTTGTGAGCTTCTGGTAGATTAGTTGACAACATTTTAGATTAGTGGACGTACACCTGTGGGTGTATTTCAAGGCAACATCTCAAGCACACTACATCCTTGTGTGACATCATGGGAAAAACAACAACAACGGAAATCAGCCAACATATCAGGAAGGGCTTTGTGGACTTCCACATTCTTTGATCCAGATGCCCGAAAGTATGCCTGTTCCTCTGTCCAACCAATTATATGCTAGTATGGGAATGTCCAGCTGTAATGCTCTTCAGCTAGGAGCATTAATGAGCCAAAGGTGAGCATTCCTTGGTGTGAGATGTGTGTCTCAACCACAGAAGTGCAAAATACCTTGAAGAGTTTCATAATGTACAGTGTAAGGAGTTCGGTACCAACATGGGCTGAAAGGCCACTCAGTGGGAGGAAGTCATTACTCCAAAAGCATCGTAAAACACAAGGTCACAGTTTACAGATGCCCTCAGAGACAAAGACCTTGATCTTTTTAGGAGACGTGGCCTGTAGTTCAGTAAAACTGGTCAGAATGATCAATATTACATTTGGAGGAGAAAAACGGGGAAGCCTCAAAGCCTGAGAGCAACATCCTGACTGTAAAGTACGACGGTGGCAGCAACATGTGCTGTAGGACGGATGAGTACGCTTCACAAAAATAGATGATATCATTAAGGAGGAACCTTGTGTGGAAATATTGAAGCGCCGTCTCAAGATGGAATTTAAAGCTCTGGCACAAATGAGTCTTCTAAATAGACAATAATGCAAGTCAAGCAGACAGTCACACTATTTACAAAGTGTCTCCAGGTCAATGTTTCAGACGGACCGTCTCAAAGCCCTGATTTCAGTCCCAGAGACGATATGTGCACAGAACAGAAAAGGTGTGTGAGAACAAGGCGGCCCTCCAGCAAACTTATGGAGGAGAGAGAAAACGCTTGACCCAAGTCATACCAGACCTACAAAAGGAAATGATTGTCTGCTTCAATGTCAGTGAGAACAAAATAGATAGCTTGTCTCTTTTAATACAGTGGATGATAGATCTGGTTTCAACCATAATGCTCAAACCTGAGGCTCAGGCTGAATTGTCGGCGCCGCCACCTGCTCTCCAGGAACACAGTCACCTGCACACAGAGAGATGGAGACCTTTCTCTCATATGATGAATGTGTTGATTTATAGACAAGACGGTTGTTAAAACAGTCTATGTTGGGCTATGTCAAGTATACTGATGCATAAAGAAAGATTCTTTCTATTTTTGAGTTAGAAACTGCAGAGAAGGGTGATCTGACATCTGGCTGCATGTAAATGTGTTTATCTACCTTTGTCCTTTCTAATGAAAATGAACTCTTCGCCTATTCCTTGTTGTTGGACCAGCGTTTTGAAGTCATCGAGGATGGTTGGTCTCACAGTCCTTGTTCGACCTACAGAGAACAGATGACAAACAAACCGCACTGTAAATGGCAATGTCTTGGCATTAGGGGGTGCCATTCTTCAACATTTCACAAGGTTGGAACACAGAGAAAAGGATCAGTGATCATTCCTCTTTATACAATCTCTAGATATTCCTGGTTTCCCTCTTATGATCTTTAATCTTCATCTCGGCCCATAGGTTTTCTGAAGGATTTACTTCTGGGGACAGAAATGGCAATGAATGAGGATTGATTTTGTCTCTGGTGAAGGATCTTTGTCAGTTTGGCCATAGTTTTGGATCTTTATTCTGCTGAAAGAGTTTCCTTTTCAGTTTCCTGGTATTTTAAATGGTTTATGATGATGCACAGTCTAACGAGAGCCTTCAGAAGAGAAGGCATCACAGTTTCTTCAACATGCAAGACGGGCTGATAATCATCTGCCGTTGTACATGAGACACATTTTGAGGTTTGTTGATGAAAGCAAATGTCTTTTTATCTTTGTTCAACAAAATTTACAAAAGTCAACTTTTATTTTTTAAGATTTCTTCAGTTTTTTCTATGTGTTAAACACTTACTTTGGGATTATACAATTTTTCTATTGTATTGTTTTTCTTTCATATTCCGTTTCCTCGTTTTTGTTAGATATTAAATCGGGTTCTACCGTTGTTAGGTTTGTGCCTCTGCGGCCACCGTACCCCCATGTTTTGGAGGGGACTGTTTTTTCTGTATTCTGCAGTTCAGTTTTAGGAAATGTACCGCAACCACATTCCAGCCTGCCTTCTCGTGTTTACCCATTTCAACCCAGCACTGCCACTTTAATTGGCCTGCGACGCACCCCCTATGGGGTTGGCGCGGTTGTCTCACACATCATGCCGGACGGCACAGACAAACCCCATCACTTTCGCCTCTAAGACCCTAAATAAACCTGAATGTAGCTATCCACAGATCGAGCGGGAGGCCCTGAGCATCGTGTTTGGAATTAGGAAATTCCATCAGTACCTTTTTGGAAGGAGATTTACACTTCTAACTGACCACAAACCGATGACAGCCTTGGTGGGACCACACGCGGGCATTACACCGTTGGCCGCAAGCAGAATGCAGAGATGGGCCCTGCTGCTCTCAGGCCATGACTACGACATTAAGTACCGCCAATCTGAATTACATGGTAATGCGGATGCCTCTCCTGCCTACCGCTCCCCGTAGTGAGGCCAATGACCCGACAAAGTGACATCTTCTACTTTCAGCACGTGAGCGACACCCCTGTCACCGCTAAACAAGTGCAACATGCCACACGGAACGATCGGCGGTAATGGATGCCATCGTGAAAGGCAGGAGAATCTCAAGCACACCTGACAACAAACCATACTTGGTCAGGCAACAAGAACTTTCTGCACAGTCTGGGTGTCTGCTGTGGGGCAGAAGGGTCATCATACCCCCTTCTCTGCGGAGCCCCATGTTAAAACAACTCCACGTCGGGCACTGTGGCATAGAGTGCATGAAGGAGATGGTTCACAGCTATTTCTGGTGGCCGGGGCTAGAGAAGCACATTGAGGACTATGCGGGCCGTTGCACTACCTGCCAGACTGTGCGAAACACACCTAAACCAGCGGCAGTCCACCCATGGGAACGGCCCGCGTAGCCGTGGCAGCGTATACACATTGACTTTGCGGAACCAATCGAGGACAGGATATTGTTGGTGGTGGTGGACACGCACAGCAAAGGGCCCGACGTGGCCATCATGAAGTCTACAACCACCAGGAAAACCATTGAGCGTCTGGAGGAAATGTTCAGCCAGTATGGAATACCGGAACAGCTGGTGAGCGACAACGGGCCCCAGTTTGTCGCCGAGGAGATTGAGGCCTTCCTCAAGATGAATGGAATTCAACACATTAAGTCAGCACCCTACCACCCGTCCACCAATCGACTGGCCAAGAGACTTGTACAAACCTTAAAGCACAGTCTAAAGGGTTCAGTGTCCCAAGGTTCCCTTCATCAGCGACTGTACAGTTTCCTGCTGACTTACTGAAACATGCCACACAGCACCACTAAAGCATCGCCCGCTGAGCTCCTTCTGAAAAGAGCGCTGTGCACCCAACTGGATTGCATACGGCTGCCGTCAAGGAGCCAAACTGTCCATAGCAGTCAGCAAGAGCAGAGCCGACGTAGGTAAGGCACACCACGGTCTTTTCATATAGGAGACCCGGTCCTAGCTTGCAATTACCTAAGGGGTCCCAGGTGGGTGCCAGCAGAGATAGTGGCTATTACCGAGCCAGCTGACATACCAAGTACGCACCAACAATGACGCAGTGTGCCGTTGTCATATGGATCAACTGCTGGCCAGCAAGGGCCGTGCCCCGGAGCCGATGGGCTCTCCTCCACTAGATATCTCCAGCCGGGCAGACGCGGTGGAGGACCTGGCCGCCCCCGACACCCTGCCAGCCACACTTCAAGAGGACAACGTTACAGACCAGGTTCCCCAGCCCCTATCGGCAACGGAATCAGCGCCACCGCCGTCTCAGGTGACCCACCATCCTCGCCGATACCCCATGCGCGAGCGACGACCTCCTGACCGCCTGGACTTGTAGCTGAATCCTTACATCCTTTTTTTGGTTGAAAACGTAGAAGTTGGGTCATACCTTAATTTGGGGTACGTTATCTTATTCTGGGGGTTAGTCTTACTGATTATGGGGGAAGGAAATGTTAGATATTAAATCGGGTTCTACCGTTGTTATGTTTGTGCCTCTGCGGCCACCGTACCCCCATGTTACGGAAGGGACTGTTTTTCCTGTATTCTGCAGTTCAGTTTTAGTAAATGTATCGCAACCACATTCCAGCCTGTCTTCTTGTTATTGATATAAATCAAGGTAAATACATGACAGTTTTGACTTGCTTTGCTTTCTGCTCTAATTTCACATCTTTTCCTCGTTTACCTTTCTGCATCTGTGCTGTTTCTGTCACAATCTGAAAAAATATTTAGTTATCTTGTCTGATTCATCACTTGTTGCCTTCCTGTCAGCTGGCAAATTAAATTGCTGCCTTGCACACTTTTAGTTCTGTTTCCATTAATATCTTAAGGTCTTCCTCAGCTGCACGGTGGAGCCGTTCTTGGCATTTTTCTAGTTCAAATCCAAGCCCAGGGTCTCTTTGCATGGACCATGTTCTCCCTAGTGTTGCATGGCCTCTTACCGGGAACACTGTCATCTTCCCAAGGTCCAGAAACATCACTAAAAGGTATTTGGTTTCTCCAAATATCCTTTCCCTGCTCCTAACCATTCTGCATTCAGATCTTATTTATAAATACGCATGTGACCTACGGCTCAGTTACTAGTTACCAAATACAACTTTTCCTTGACACAGTGTTAAGAAATATACCAGAGCATGTCAAACGTGTGTATATTTGGTTGAAAGTATTAATAATTACCAGCGTTTGTAATGGGAACACTTACTGTACAGCTTGAGTGAGATGCTCTTGTCACCCGTCGAGTTCTGCTTGCTCTTGATCATAATGGCGTACTCGTTGTAGTTGGTGTGAACCACATAAGCGTCCACATCGGCCCCCCACTCTGTAGGTGGGGGGGAAAAAAACGCCCAACAAGAGTTACTTCTCTCTGGTACTCTTTATAGCGCAGTCATCACATTAAACAGATGGATAGAGAGTAATAAAATGAGAGGACATACTTGCAACATGATAGAAAAATCGTCCAGGTGTGGAGGTCAACTCATAATGTCCGGTCCTCTCTTTGCACGTTCCCTCTCTTAACACAGCACAGTTTAATCCAAATCATCAGACTTGATAATTTATTCACTGAACACATCATCTACAACCCGGCCAGAATAATACAGTTTATTACATTTTAAATATTTGCTAATACTAGTGTCTGAAGACGAAGACACAAGTGGGTGCACATTGCAGTTTATGAAATTTGCTTACGTTTTGATTTTTCTGAGGTTTTATTACGTTGCCTGGGATTGCATTAATAAGATTTGAAATTAGTTGTTTTTTTAAGGACTAATTTCTTCGCCCCATTTTTTAAAAATAAAATAGTGATTCTGATCCTAAAAGAGGACTGAAATGATGGTATAACATTTTTTTTTTAGCATTTTTGTTTTAACCTCCATAGTAAATCACTTGCAAATTTACATTTGAAAGACTCCAAGATGCCCCGTTTTGAAGTGGACAAACCATAGTTTGAGCCTAATTACAGTGTCTTGCAAAGAGATAAAACCCATAGAACTTACTTGAAGTAATTTTTAAGACTAACGTCTTAATCATAAACTTCAGTTAATTATGTTAGGATATTATGCTCAACATAAAATTATGTATTATCCGTGGAGTGGAAGCAAAAATGACACTTGGTTTACAACGGTTTTAGCAAATCTAGCTAAGCTTGGTGAGCCTTTTTGTATTCATACCACTTAATCTGATACTCCTTGTTGAAATCTAGTTCACAGACTGCCTTAAGAAGCCACCTGTGTACTATATGGAGTGCTTTATGTAGTAGAAAACAATGCATATCACACAATTGCCACTGTGAAACATGGTGGCAGCAGCATCTTGGTGTGGGGAGGCTCTTCCTCTGCACGGGCAGGAAACCTGGTCAGAGTTGATGAAGCTAACTACAGGAAGATCCGTTAAGAAAAAATGTTACACTACACAAAAAGGAAACAAACAATAAGTACAACTTTCTTGAAATTTGTGTGTTTTTCCTTGATTTGAGCAGGTAAATAAGACTATTGTTCTGAGTATTTTTACCTCAAAAATAAGATAATTAGATATTCTGTACTTGAAATAAGATGATGGAGATTAATTGTTTCTATTTTAGGGGTAAGAATAGTCATTCCACTGGCAACTAATCTTATTTATCTGCTCAGATCAAGGAAAAATACAATAATTTTAAGAAAATCTGTCTTACTTTTAGGTTCCTTTTTGCAGTATGAAGGCTGCAAAGACTTGGGACTGGGGTGGATGTTTATCATCCAGCAGGAAAGTGACCCCAAACTTACAACCAGGGCTACAATGAAATGGTTTAAATTCATTAACATATATCATATGTTTTAAAATGGCCTAGTAAAGTTCTAAGACCTAAATCCACTTCAACATATTACCCCAAAAGACTTGTTGCTGTAATTGCAGTGTGAGGTGTTCTACAGAATATTAACCATGAACACAAATATATGGCACACTTTTCAGATTTTTATTCGTGAAACATTTTCTGCACTTCACTATTTTGTGTTGGTTCCCAAATAAACACATTGAAGTCTGATAACCTGTAAAAAAACTCAAGGTTAATGGAAACAATTGCAAGGTTTTTGTGTATAAGATGTTCAATCGAGGTCTATTGTTGTAGGACAAAGCAGTGACACTAATCTGCTGTCACCTCCATCACAAATATAGTTTGTTTTTCACCAGCAACATCATGGCATATTTGGAGAGACTGAGGCAAAGACAGGCCTGTTGTCAAAATCCTCATCTATTGTTGCTAATCTAAATCCAAGATTCTCAAATTTAAAAAGTTTAGACCGTTAAGACTATGTTTACCTTAATACAGGTTTTATTTTTTGCAATTTGTTAATTTACTCGAAATAGAGAAATATGTTTTTTCCTATTTTTGTTTTTAGAAATTTCCATTTCATTCTTAAGACATTCTTAATATTTAAAAAATTAACAAATACAAGTATGATTGATAAAACAGATAATATTTTAAGGTACCTTCTTTCTTATAATGAGACATATGAGAGTATTATTTTTTTTTTCCAACCTGAGTACTGTTCGGGTCATGTTGAGCTTTTCTTCCGTTGTGCCTTTCTGCAGCACTAGTTTTCCAATAGCCAGGTCTTCCCGGTTGCCTTGCATGTTGGGAGACGTACTCGCTTTTGCAACATCGTACCATGTTCCCAAAAACTGTAATGAAAAGTTAACAGATAAATACTACCTCTACTACTACTACTATTACTACTACTACTACTACTAAAAATAATAATAATAATCATAATAATATTAAAATTTTACTAACAGAAATTCAACATACAGTTAAGATTTTGTGGAATATTTCTGAAACGCAAACAAAACTGTTTCGATCGTTCAGGTTCTTTGCCTTTTATCTTTTGTATGTGTTGTGTCTTTACTGTGAAAAAAAAACATTATTGTTTTCTACTTAAGTGTGATGGATAAATGAAGAAAAAATGCATTCTTAAATATTAGCAAGAACATAAAACAAAACAAAGAAAAACAAGAACAAATAATCCAAGATCAATATCCGCTTCCTTGCTTTTTATTTTACTTTTACTTAACAGTATTAGATTACAGACAAACCAAAGAGGTTCTCCTCTCACCTTGCTCAGATCAAAGTTCTCCTGTGTGGGGTAAAGAGGATCTGGGAGAACTGGGAGCCCCTGGAGGGTCCGTGTCCATCCCAACACCAGCAAAGAAACCAGAACCACAGATTTGTGCATCTCGTCAGAACTTTGCGTCCACTTATCTCAAACCTTGTCCTTTAGGTGTGTGACACAGCGACACCCCCTCTCTACTGCAGAAAAAGGGACCGCACATTAAACTGTAAAGGACTAATCACTCCCACAGCCGAGCTTCCAAAAACAAACAAGCAACGGAGCAAAGTTCTATTTATCTGTTTTTGCCTGTTTTTGATAAGAGCACTATTAGTTGATTATTAGGCCAGCACTCCCACTCCTGGGGGAGTGCTGGCCTAGTGGTTAGAGCAGCGTGCTTGCACTCAGAGAAGGTTGCAAGTACCCGGTTTGATCCCCAGTGCCTGCATTCTAGGTACCTGAGCAAGACCCTTAACCCAAGAACGCTTCCCGGGCGCCGCACTGTGGCAGCCCACTGCTCCCCAAAGGTGATGAGTTAAAAGCAGAGAACAAATTTTGTTGTAATGTATGTTTCAATGACAATAAAGATGATATTACTATTACTATTATTACTAGTCTACTCTTTAAGGAAGAGTTGCAAGAAGTAAGCCACCATTGACAAACAATTATAAGAGGTCCCTTTAAATGTTTGCCACAACCCATGTGGGCGACACAGCAGACTTGTGCAAGATGCTTTGGTCAGATGAGACAAAACTAGAGCTTTTTAGGCCAACATCCAAAGCGCTAAGTGATATACACATTGTCCTGCTAAAACAAGCCCCACAACAAACTATGGTGAATGGCAGCATGATAATGTGGGCATACATATGAGAGGCCGCACAAATGTAAAATACATGTATGTGTCAGAAGAATCTAGACTTAGACTTAGACTTAGACAACTTTATTTGTCATTTTTGTATGCACAGAGTGCGTACAGAACGAAATTTCGTTGCATACAGCTTGTATGAAATTGCAGTAAAAAATCAAATTACAGTATAAGGTGCAGCAGTGATTTAAAAGTAAATAATTTAAATGTAGACAATGCAGGAGAAGTCACAGTGTACAGGTGAGTATTTTAAAAGCCTTTTATGTGCAGAATTGATTGTGCAAGGGCATTTGTGCAAGAATAAAGCTTGTAAATTACAGTAGATTTAAAATATAGTATTAGGTGCAGCAGTGATTTAAAAGTAAAACAATTGAAATGTAAACACTGCAGGAGAAAGTCAATGTGTACAGGTGAGTATTTTTAAAAACCATTTGATTGTGCAAAGGGCATTTGTGCAAGAATGTATTTAAAAACTAAGAGTTCGGCAGCATTTGTAATGCTAGATGGAGATGCAATGATGCAAAATGTGCAAATATGCGAATGTTGTGCAGAGTTTATGGGTTAGAGTTCAGCAGTTCAACAGCAGTTCAACAGTCTGATGGCAGCAGGGAAAAAGCTTTTGCAGAACCTGGTGGACCTGCAGCGGATGCTGCGGAACCTCTTCCCAGAGGGCTGCAGGGAGAACAGTCCATGGTGAGGGTGTGAGGGGTCCCCGATGATGTTACGGGCTCGAGACACACAGCGCTGAGATTAAATGTCTTTTATGGAGGGAAGAGGAGCCCTGATGATCCCTTCTGCTGTCTTCACCACTCTCCTCACGTTCTTCCAGTCCGAGGCACTGCAGCCTCCACAGAGAGACAGCCGGTCAGAATGCTCTCTATGGTGCTTCTGTAGAAGGTCGTGAGGATGGGCGGGGGTTGGTGGGCTCTCCTCATCTTCCTCAGGAAGTACAAGCGCTTCTGTGCCCTCTTCACCAGTGACGTGGTGTTCACAGACCAGCTGAGGTTGTCCGTGATGTGCACCCCCAGGAACTTGGTGCGGCTGACCACCTCCACAGCTGAGCTGTTGATGAGCAGTGGAGCGTGGTGAGCCTGGTTCTTCCTGAAGTCGACGATGATCTCTTTCGTCTTCTCCACGTTCAGGATCAGGCTGTTTTCTCTGCACCAGCCCACCAGCTGCTCCTCCTCCTCTCTGTAGTCCTGGTCGTTGTCGTCTCTGATCCGACCCACCACCGTTGTGTCGTCATCAAACTTCACGATGTGATTGGTGATGAATCTGGGGACGCAGGAAAAAACTCCCAGAGGCTGAAAAAATGTTGAGACTGGGCATAGAGTCACTTTCCAGTGGGACATTAACCCTGAGTGGAAGTGGGAGTGGTGGGCTTGTGGTTAGGCAACCAGGCGTTTGCATTTTGGAGAGGCTGCAAAGGTTGTTAGTTTGAAACTCAGTCTGGCTCTCTAAGCACAGATTGCTCCCTGTGCATCACTCAGTGTGGCAGCACACTGCTCCCTAAGGCAGTGGTTCCCAACCCTGGTGCTCAAGTAGCCCTGCCCTGCATGTTTTAGAGGTGTCTCTGTTCAGCATACCTGCAGAACTGCAGAACCTCCTTCTTCTGCAGCCATCAAGTGCTGCAGAAGCCTCTTAATCACCTGAAACATGCAGGACAGGGGTTCTTGAGGACAACTGCCCTAATAGATGGGTTAAACGCAGAGACAAATTTCTCCTCTGTTGGACTATAAAGGGAAATATTTAACTAAACACGATCCAGTCAGAGACCAGATCCAAATCTTTTTGAGAATTAGTAAACAGCACTTTAAAAACTGATTTTGACAGATGCGCTATGAGCCTTTTAAAACTCAAGATGCTAAACTATAACCTCACCCTGCTATAAACTTCTCTCTGACCTGTTTGATGTGTTCCTGGGTCTTCATGATTGTTGACTTCAATAATAAAGCTCTGAGGCCTTCAGAGAACAGCTGCATGTAAACTTAAAATAAGTTACTCTTGTGGTCTCCATTTACCATTTAGGAGACGTGGTTGTAAGACAACAAAATGGTAAACACACTATATGTGATAAAAACACTTTTGCAACGCCCTGTATCTCTGTATATACAGATCTATAGAATGACTTAGAATTAGTGTTTCAGTGTAATGAGGCTCGTTTGTCGGATTTAAACCACCTTTTGAAAATTACAACCTTTAAAGCAGGTAGTAAACATACTCATCATTAGGCCCTGATTTATGTACTAAAAATGTTTTTGGATTGGTTGGATGCAATATTCTAATCGTAAATGTTTTGTCCTCATTATCTGTAAGCAGAAAATCCTCGTAATTAACAGGAAGAAAGCCTTGCAAGCTTTAAATAATTTTTTTTTTTTTGCTTTCGCTCTACTTATACTTGTTTATAAATGATTATACTTATACTTGACTTATATACTCATCTATTGACTTATAAATGATTGTTTACTATAAAGTCAAACCTTCTATCTTTCAATGCAATACATGGACAAACAGAACCAAAAAAATAATAACAAACCAACAAAGTGCTGACTTTTTTTTATTGAGGGCTTGTCATGATTTGATACCAGTTTTGCTTTTGCTGAGATGTGTTTTTATTGTGCGCCTCGTTCAAGTCTGATTCATGATTCCTCTCTGTGGAAAGAGATCCGGAGAGCTGCAGCACTTCCTCGCTTTGCTCAGCTTGGCACCAGCAGGTCATCTGGCCAACAGAGAAATACAGTAAATGTTCTGAGCAAGGCTTTTACTTTATGACACACAGGCCGTGCAGTTCGATTGGGTTTTAGTCGTGGTGTTCATTAATACAAATTCTACCAAACAGCCCGGAGATCAATATTTTCAGCCTTTCTCTGTGAAAAACACTTTTCGGCATTGGTACTTTGTCAGATTTCCCGGACTGCCTCACCGTCTTTCATCACTCCGCAGTACTCCTCACACTCTGACTTGGTGTAGAACTTGTTAGCGTTGGACTGACAGAAGCCCGGTTTGTAGGCCATGCACAGTCCAGTGGAGGAGTCGAAGGCCCAAATGACTGGTTGGCCCGTGCAGGGCTGGGCCGCCATAGGCAGACGGCACACAGCTGGAGAATCAAATAAGAATAACCCTCGCTGAAATTTCATCACAGTACTTATTCACAAATCAGTTTCTGCACACAGCAACCTTCTTATTGGTCCAACACCAGCGTTACGTTCGGTGCAATCTCCTCACCCTCTGTGCGACATCTTTGCAGACACTCTCTCTCGGTTTTGAAGTTATTCTGATTGCCTAAACAGCCGCCGTACTGGAACAGCTCGCAGCGCATTGAGGAAGAGTTGTAGAAGTAGCGGTTGTGTATCCCGAAACAGGGTCCTGTGTCTGGAGTGGCATTGCACGCCTCTGTGAAGACAGACAGATGCACAGAGTGTGTGACAGGGAACTACAGGTCCTGCAGTGTCTCAAGGTATAAACTGATGTTTCGTATGCAGCTCATCTCTTACTGGCTCCACTGAACAGGGTCGTATCGTCACCAGAGCCCTCTACCTCCACGGGGGCCAAAGAAGGTGCAGCGTTTCTCCTCACCCGCTGCAGCATGGAGAGACAAAACTCAATCAGCTTTATCAAATCCATTTCAGTCCTATTCACAACATTTAGATCAAATTGTACGTATAAACCCGACTTCTTTAGGTTTTTATGTTAAAATGTCGAATTTGTTTCAACTGTGGTCATTATAACTATTTTACCTACAACATTTGAAAGCAAAAATCAAGTTTTGATACAGAGAAATTCTTGTTGAGAGCTCAGAGAAAGGCAAACACAAACATTTTTCAAGAAAACATGTAAGGTAATGGGAAGACCTCTCCACTCACATCTTTCCTGAACCCAGTGACCAAAATGTTGCAGTACATGCTAGCTTTAAAAACCTGACAATATGTATCTTTTTAAACGTAATGTTAACAGCAACGATGAAATAAAGTGTTGGTATAAATGTTCTGTTAGGATAGAGGTATTTGTGAGTAGCACATATTTACACAAACCCATAAAAATATGTACTCTTTGCTCTCATTGACATTAAACTAAACCATTTCCTGTTTTAGGTGAATCCAGATTACTAGAACTTTTAATTTGTTAAATGCAAGAATAATGAGAACTTTTATTTTTTTATTATTATTTTTACATGAGGTGTTTATGCATTTAAACTGTTTGGGAGAACCCCAGAAGATGCTGCCATTGCTTTGTGAGCTTCTGGTAGAATAGTTGACAACATTTTAGATTAGTGGACGTACACCTGTGGGTGTATTTCAAGGCAACATCTCAAGCACACTACATCCTCGTGTGACATCATGGGAAAAACAACAACAACAACAACAAAGAAAATCAGCCAACATATCAGGAAGGGCTTTGTGGACTTCCACATTCTTTGATCCAGATGCCCTAAAGTATGCCTGTTCATCTGTCCAACCAATTATATGCTAGTACGGGAATGTCCAGCCGTAATGCTCTTCAGCTAGGAGCATTTATGAACCAAAGGTGAGCATTCCTTGGTGTGAGACGTGTGTCTCAACCATAGAAGCGCAAAATACCTTGAAGAGTTTCATAATGTACAGTGTAAGGAGTTCGGTACCAACATGGGCTGAAAGGCCACTCAGTGGGAGGAAGTCATCACTCCAAAAGCATCGTAAAACACAAGGTCACAGTTCACAGATGCCCTCAGAGACAAAGACCGTCTCTTTTTAGGAGACGTGGCCTGTAGTTCAGTGAAACTGGTCATAATGATCAATATTACATTTGGAGGAAAAAAAACGGGGAAGCCTCCAAGCCTGAGAGCAACGTCCTGACTGTAAAGTACGACGGTGGCAGCAACATGTGCTGTAGGACGGATGAGTACGCTTCACAAAAATAGATGATATCATTAAGGAGGAACCTTGTGTGGAAATACTGAAGCGCCGTCTCAAGAGATCAGTTGGAATTTAAAGCTCTGGCACAAATGAGTCTTCTAAATAGACAATAATGCAAGTCATGCAGACAGTCAAACTATTTCCAAAGTGTCTCCAGGTCAATGTTTCAGACGGACCGTCTCAAAGGCCTGATTTCAGTCCCAGAGACGATTTGTGGACAGAACAGAAAAGGTGTGTGAGAACAAGGTGGTCCTCCAGCAAACTTATGGAGGAGACAGAAAACGCTTGACCCAAGTCATACCAGACCTACAAAAGGAAATGATTGTCTGCTTTAATGTCAGTGAGAACAAAATACATAGCTTGTCTCTTTTAATACAGTGGATGAAAGATCTGGTTTCAACCATAATGCTCAAACCTGAGGCTCAGGCTGAATTGTCGGCGCCGCCACCTGCTCTCCAGGAACACAGTCACCTGCACACAGAGAGATGGAGACATTTCTCTCATATGATGAATGCATTGATTTATAGACAAGACGGTTTTCAAAACAGTCTATGTTGGGCTATGTCAAGTATACTGATGCATAAAGAAAGATTCCTTCTATTTTTGAGTTACCCTTTTTTTTTTTCAAAAAACCTGCAGAGAAGGGTGATCTGACATCTGGCTGCATGTAAATGTGTTTATCTACCTTTGTCCTTTCTAATGAAAATGAACTCTTCGCCTATTCCTTGTTGTTGGACCAGCGTTTTGAAGTCATCGAGGATGGTGGGTCTCACAGTCCTTGTTCGACCTACAGAGAACAGATGACAAACAAACGGCACTGTAAATGGCAATGTCTTGGCATTAGGGGGTGCCATTCTTCAACATTTTACAAGGTTGGAGCACAGAGAAAAGGATCAGTGATCATTCCTCTTTATACAATCTCTAGATCTTTCTGGTTCCCCTCTTTTGATCTTTAATCTTCATCTCGGCCCACAGGTTTTCTGAAGGATTTACTTCTGGGGACAGAAATGGCAATGTATTTCTGTTTTTTTCTGTTTGCTAAAACACTTAGTTTGGGATTATACAATTTTTCTATTGTATTGTTTTTCTTTTATATTCTGTTTCCTCGTTTTGACTTGCTTTGCTTTCTGCTGTCATTTCACATCTTTTCCTCCTTTACCTTTCTGCATCTGTGCTGTGTCTGTCACGATCAGAAGAAATATTAATTTATTTTGTCTGATTCATCACCGTTGTCTTCCTGTCAGCTGGTAAATTAAATTGCTGCCTTGCACACTTTTAGTTCTGTTTCCATTGATATCTTAATGCCTTCCACAGCTGGACGGTGGAGCCGTTCTTGGCATTTTTCTAGTTCCAATCCAAGCCCAGGGTCTCTGTGCATGGACCATGTTCTCCCCGGTGTTGCATGGCCTCTTTCCGTGAACACTGTCATCTTCCCAAGGTCCAGAAACATCACTAAAGGGTATTTGGTTTCTCCAAATATCCTTTTCCTGCTCCCAAGCATTCTGCATTCAGATCTTATTTATAAATACGCATGTCACCTATGGCTCAGTTAATATTCACCAAATACAACATTTCCTTGACACAGTGTTAAGAAATATACCAGAGCATGTCAAACGTGTGTTAGCTGCTATTTTGTGCTTCATTAGCGTATTTGGTTGAAAGTATTGATAATTACCAGCGTCTGTAATGGGAACACTTACTGTACAGCTTGAGTGAGATGCTCTTGTCACCCGTCGACTTCTGCTTGCTCATGATCATAATGGCGTACTCGTTGTAGTTGGTGTGAACCACATAAGCGTCCACATCGGCCCCCCACTCTGCAGGTGGCAAAAGAATGCCCAACAAGAGTTATTTCTCTCTGGTACTCTTCAAAGCACTGTCATCACATTAAACGGATGAACAGAGAGTAAAAAAATGAAAGGACATACTTGCAACATGATAGAAAAATCGTCCAGGTGTGGAGGTCAACTCATAATCTCCGGTCCTCTCTTTGCACGTTCCCTCTCTGAACACAACACAGTTTAATCCAAATCATCAGACTTGATAATTTATTCACTGAACACATAATCTACAACCCGGCCAGAATAATACAGTTTATTACATTTTAAATATTTGCTAATACTAGTGTCTCAAGACGAAGACACGAGTGGGTGCACATTGTAGTTGATGAACTTTGCTTACATTCAGATTTTTCCGTGGTTTTATTACGTTGCCTGGGATTACATGAATAAGATTTGAAGTTTTTTTTTTTTTTTAAGGATTGTTTTTTCTCCCCCCTTTTTTTTAATAAAATGGTGATTCTGATCCTGAAAGAGGACTGAAAATGATGGTTTACACTGTTAAATAAGTTGTATTTACTATATGGAGTGCTTTATGTAACAGAAAACACTGCAGATCACGCCATTGCAACTGTGAAACATGGTGGCAGCAGCATCATGGTGTGGGGAGGCGCATCCTCAGCACAAGTACAATTTTCTTAAAATTTGTGTATATTTCCATGATTTAAGCAGGTAAATAAGACTATTTGCCAATGCTATTAGTATTTTTACCTAAAAAATAAGATAATTAGATATTCTGTATTTGAAATAAGATGATGGAGATTAATTGTTTATAGTTTAGGGGTAAGAATACTCATTCCATTTATCTGCTCAAATCAAGAAAAAATACACTCATTTCAAAAAGATTTGACTCACTTTTAGGTTCCCTTTTGCAGTGTAAAGGCTGCAAAGACTTGGGACTGGGGTGGATGTTTATCATCCAGAAGAAAAGTGACCCTAGACATATGACCAGGGCTACAATGAAATGGTTTAAATTCATTAACATATACCGAATGTATTGAAATGGCCTAGTTAAGGTCTCAGACCTAAATCCACTTGAAAATATGTGACATAACTGTTCAAAGATGTTCTATCCGATCAAACGGAATTTAAGCTATTTTGGACTAAAATTAGGAAAACAAGGTTCCCCAATTGTTCAAAGGTTTTAGATGTGTAAAGCTGGTAGACACAGACCCCAAAAGATTTGTTGCTGTAATTGCTGGGTGAAACGGTTCTATAAAATATCAACCATGACCACAAATATGTGGCACACTTTTCAGATTTTTATTCGTGAAAAATGTTCTGCACTTCACTATTTTGTGTTGGTATCCAAATAAACGCATTGAAGTCTGCGGTGATAACCTGTGAAAAAGCTCAAGGCTAATTGGAAATACTTGCAAGGTTTTTGTGTTTAAGATGTTCAACCGAGGTCTATTGTTGTAGGACAAAACAGTGACACTAGTCTGCTGTCACCTCCATCACAAATATAGTTTGTTTTTCACTGGCAACATCATGGCATATTTGGAGGCATGTTGTCAAAATCCTCATCTATTGTCGCTAATCTGATTTTCAAATAAAAATAAAAGAAGATTGTTAAGACTGTTTTTACCTGAATACAGGTTTTAGTTGTTTTGCAATTTGTTAATTTAATCGGAATAGATATACATATTTTTTCCTATTTTTATAAATCTAAGTTAAAATTTCCATTTCATTCTTAAGACAGAAAATATTTAAAAATGAGCAAATAAAAATATGATTTGATGATTGACGAAACAGATAATATTTTAAGGTACTTTCTTTCTAATAATGAGAGATATTTTTTTTATCCAACCTGAGTACTGTTCGGGTCATGTTGAGCTTTTCTTCCGTTGTGCCTTTCTTCAGCACTAGTTTCCCAATAGCCAGGTCTCCCCTGTAGCCTTGCATGTAGGGAGACGTACTCGCTTTTGCAACATCGTACCATGTTCCCAAAAACTGTAATCAAAAGTTAAGAGATAAATTATAATATAAAAATAACATTTTACTATTAGAAATTCAACACACAGTTAAGATTTTGTGGAACATTTCT
The DNA here is from genome assembly GCF_011125445.2 of Fundulus heteroclitus. Classification (NCBI taxonomy): domain Eukaryota; kingdom Metazoa; phylum Chordata; class Actinopteri; order Cyprinodontiformes; family Fundulidae; genus Fundulus; species Fundulus heteroclitus. The sequence continues at coordinate 208,202 of NC_046368.1, forward strand.
GAAATGCAAATAAAACAGTGTTTCAATCGTTCGGGTTTGTTGCCTTTTATCTTTTGTATGTGTTGTGTCTTTACTGTAAAAAAAAAATCATCATTGTTTTCTACTTAAGTGTGATTGATGAAATGAAGAAAAAAATGCATTCTTAAATATTAGCAAGAACATAAAACAAAACAAAGAAAAACAAGAACAAATAATCCAAGATCAATATCCGCTTCCTTGCTTTTTATTTTATTTTTACTTAACAGTAATAGATTACAGACAAACCAAGAGGTTCTCCTCTCACCTTGCTCAGATCAAAGTTCTCCTGTGTGGGGTAAAGAGGATCTGGGAGAACTGGGAGCCCCTGGAGGGTCCGTGTCCATCCCAACACCAGCAAAGAAACCAGAACCACAGATTTGTGCATCTCGTCAGAACTTTGCGTCCACTTATTTCAAACCTTGTCCTTTAGGTGTGCGACACAGCGACACCCCCTCTCTACTGCTGAAAAAGGGACCACACATTGAACTGTAAAGGACTAATCACTCCCACAGCCGAGCTTCCGAAAACAAACAAGCAACGGAGCAAAGTTCTGTTTATCTGTTTTTGCTTGTTTTAACAGCACGGGCAGTGAACCACTCAAACATTGGACTTCAGAGTTGCTGCAATATTGGCAGATCGATGCATGTCATAGTTTGAGCAAAAAAAAAAGAAATGGTGTATGGTAATGTGTATGTCGATTTGTGTGGGTCTATGGTTACAAGTGTTATTTACTTTTGCTTGTAGTCATTTGGGGTGCAAAAAAAGAACAGCATATACTTTAGTTTCTAATATGTGACAGTAGTGATACACAATCAACAGGCACATATTTGTATATTCATTGTGGAATAGTGCCCATATTTGGAATAAGGGTTGCAGAATAGGGCCACAAGTTTACATTTAAGGCATAATCTGTAAACGGGCAAAAATGTGTAGATGCAACCATATATTTTGTTGTTTTAAACAAATTATAACGTATGAAATAGTTTCATTATAAGTTGACCTAATGGGGTTTTAATATATAATGGTTTTTAGATCTCTTACAGCGAAATAGAAAGGGACTATTCCATGAGTCACAGCACCTCCTGCTGACCAAGAAGTGGAAACGCTGGTTATATGAAATTGGGTAAAATCAGAAGAAGCAGCATGCTTTTCTACCTCTGATCACTGCCTTTTGAAATCTTTACTTTGTCGAAGCTCCAGTGTTACAGAACGTATTTTATCCATGACACAATGCAAGGCTAACAAATCACGCCCCCTGAGACTTTTTGCATTTTATCATGATGCAACATCAAACTTCTGGTCATGTCCTGGGATTATATGTGTGTAGAACAACACAAAGAAGTGAACAATTGTGACGGTGAATAAGCAAGATTGGATATTATCAAATGGTTGAACAAACATCAATCTGAAAAGTGTGGCATGCATTTCAATTCAATTCAATTCAATTTTATTTATATAGCGCCAAATCATGAAACATGTCATCTCAAGGAACTTTACAAAGTCAAGTTCAATCATATTATACAGATTGGTCAAAAATGTCCTTTATAAGGAAACCAGTTGATTGCATCAAAGTCCCGACAAGCAGCATTCACTCCTGGGGAACCGTAGAGCCACAGGAAGAGTCATCTGCATTGTACATGGCTTTGCTGCAATCCCTCATACTGAGCAAGCATGAAGCGACAGTGGGAAGAAAAACCACCCATTAACGGGAAGGAAAAACCTCCGGCAGAACCGGGCTCAGTATGAACGGTCATCTGCCTCGACCGACTGGGGTTACAGAAGACAGAGCAGAGACACAACAAGAGAGACAAAAAGCACAGAAGCACACATTGATCCAGTAATCTGTTCTACATTAGATGGTAGTAGTGGGTGAGCCGTCTTCTCTGGATGATGTCACAGTTAACAGAACGCCAGACCAGGTGTACCTACTATGAAGAGAAAAGAGAGAGAACAGAAAGTTAAAGCAGAAATGACAACACATAATGCATAATTGAAGAACAGTAGAACTCAATAGAGTGAGAAAATTAGATCCTGATATACTCCAGTAGCCTAAGCCTATAGCAGTAAAACTATAAAGGTAGCTGAGAGTAACATGAGCCACTAGTTATAATTTTTGTCAAAAAGAAAAGTTTTAAGCCTAGTCTTAAAAGTAGACAGGGTGTCTGCCTCACGGACCAAAACTGGGAGTTGGTTCCACAGGAGAGGAGCCTGATAGCTAAAGGATCTGCCTCCCATTCTACTTTTAGAGACTCTAGGAACCACCAGCAGACCTGCAGTCTGAGAGCGAAGTGCTCTGTTAGGAACATACGGGGTAATCAGAGCTCTGATATATGATGGAGTTTGATTATTAAGGGCTTTATACGTTAGAAGAAGAATTTTAAATTCTATTCTTGATTTAACAGGAAGCCAATGAAGGGAAGCTAAAATTGGAGAAATATCATCCCTCTTGTTGATTTTCATCAGAACTCTTGCTGCAGCATTTTGGATCAGCTGAAGGCTTTGAACTGCATTTTGTGGACTTCCTGATAGTAAAGAATTACAATAGTCCAGCCTTGAAGTAACAAATGCATGGACCAGTTTTTCAGCATCGCTCCTGGACAGAATGTTTCTAATTTTGGCGATATTCCGGAGGTGAAAAAAGGAAACTCTGGAAACCTGTTTAATATGGGATTTAAATGACATGTCTTGGTCAAAAATAACACCAAGATTTTTTACTTTATTACCAGGGGCCAGGTTAATGCCACCCAGATTAAGTGATTGGTTAAGAAGTTTATTTTTTGAGGACTCTGGCCCAAAGATTACAACTTCGGTCTTGTCAGAATTTAGATGCAGGAAATTTAAAGTCATCCAGCTTTTGATGTCATCAAGACATGACTGCAGTCGAAGTAATTGATTGGATTCATCAGGATTTATGGATAAATATAGCTGAGTATCATCAGCATAACAGTGGAAATTAATCCCATGCTGTCTGATAATTTTGCCAATCGGAAGCATATATATAGTAAATAGAATTGGTCCAAGGACTGAACCCTGTGGTACTCCACAAGTGACCCTAGAGTTTGAGGAAGATTTATTATTAACATGAACAAATTGGAATCTGTCTGACAGATAAGATTTAAACCAGCCTAATGCTTTCCCCTTAATCCCTACAGTATGTTCAAGTCTTTGTAGGAGAATATTGTGATCAACTGTATCAAACGCAGCACTGAGATCTAACAGGACAAGTATAGACACAAGTCCATTATCTGAGGCCATGAGAATATCATTAGTGACCTTCACCAGAGCTATTTCAGTGCTATGATGAGCTCTAAAGCCTGACTGAAACTCCTCAAGTAGGTCATTACTTTGTAAATGTTCACAAAGTTGATTAGCAACTACTTTCTCAAGAATTTTAGATAAGAAAAGAAGATTAGATATAGGTCTGTAATTTACTAACTCATCTTGATCAAGAGAAGGTTTCTTAAGTAAAGGTTTAATAACAGCTACTTTCAAAACCTGTGGTACATATCCATTTACTAAGGATAGATTAATCATGTCTACAATAGTGCCACTGATCAAAGGGAATATGTCCTTAAACAACTTGGTTGGGATTGGGTCTAACATACAGGTAGAAGGTTTAGATGAAGCTAAAATTTTAGATAGCTCAGAAAGCTCTACTGCTTCTAAACAGTTCAAACACTGCACAGATTCTAAAGATTCCTCCAATGCTGCCTCACTTACTGAGGACGAGGTAATCATGTTTGGGAGGATGCCAATTATTTTATTTTTAATGGCATCAATTTTATTTATGAAGAATCCCATAAAATCATTACTACTAAGAGCTAAGGGAATGGATGGATCAACAGAGCTGTGGCTCTGGGTAAGTTTGGCAACTGTACTAAAGAGAAATCTAGGATTATTTTTATTCTCTTCAATTAATGATGAAAAATATGCTGCTCTAACTCTGCGGAGGGTCTTGTTATACAACAATAGTCTGTCCCTCCAGATTAAGTAGGATTCCTCTTGGTGTGTAGAGCGCCATTTTCTTTCCAATTTCCTAACATTGTGCTTCAAGGAACGCAGCTCTGAATTAAACCAAGGAGCCAGTTTCCTGTGAATAATCACCTTCTTTTTCAAGGGAGCTACATTGTCTAATGCAGAACGCAATGAGGAAGTCAGATTGTTAGCAAAGGTATCGATTTGTGAATGGGAAGAAACAGCAATGCTGCCATCTACAGGGCATTTCTGCAATACTGAGGATATTAAAAAGGGGACAGACTCTTTAAGTTTTGATACAGCATTATCCGATAAAAATCTACTATAATGGAACCCTCTTTTGGGGGTGGAGAACTCAGTTAGATTAAACTCAAATGTTATTAAAAAATGATCAGACAGGACAGGGTTGTGAGAGAATACTGTTAATTCTTCACAATCAATGCCATATGTCAGAACAAGGTCTAAAGTATGGAGCCGAGAGTGCGTCGGTTTATGCACATTTTGAGCAAAACCAATTAAATCTAGGATAGTTTTAAAGGCTACACTAAGGTTATCACATTCAGTGTCAACATGGATGTTAAAATCACCCACTATAATAACCTTATCAGTATTTAACACCAAATCAGATAAGAAATCTGACAACTCATCCAAAAACTGAGTGTAAGGGCCTGGTGGACGATACAAAACAACAAACAGAAGAGGTTTTATTGCTCTGCAGTTTGGATGAGGGAAACTGAGGGTTAAATGTTCAAAAGAACTGTAATTATTAGTTGGCCTGGGACTAATTAATAAATCAGACTGAAAGATAGTTGCCACTCCTCCTCCTCTTCCCACAGATCTGGGAATGTGGAAATTTGAATAACTGGAGGGGGTTGACTCATTTATACTAACGTAGTCCTCTTGTAGCCAGGTTTCTGTGAGACAAAACAAATCAATCTGATTATCAGAAATCAATTCATTAACTAACAAAGTCTTGCATTCGCTCAGCTTCCCATTCGTGCTAAAGAAAAACACGATACTGCCACCGTGTGTCATGGGGTAGACGGTGTGTTCAGAGTGATGTCCAAAATGATTTTTCTCCCTAAAATTAACATTTTGTATGAGGGCCAAAAAGCTACATTTTGGTCTCACATGACCAGACCTTCTTAACAATTTTACGTGTTTGCTGTGTTTCCTACATGGCTTGTAGCAAACTGGAAACAGGACTTCTCATTGCTTTCTTTTTAACAGTTTCCTCTACACTCTTCCACAAAGCCCAGATTTGAGGAGTGCATGACATAAAGCTCTTCTATTGACAGATTATTGACAGATTCTACTACCTGACCTTTGGATCTCTGCAGCCCTTCCATACTTAAGGCCCCCACATACTTGCGCGGACACAAGTCCGTGGACGTCCCCGCAGACAGGTACGCGCAGAGCTCAGTTTTACGGCTGCGTACGCGGAGTCACACCATAAACTTCTCAGAAGCAAGAAGTCTTCTCATCGAACTGTTTTATATGTGACACAGAGCTCGATACAAGAACGCGCGGCATCACAGTCTCTCTATTTGCACTGACAGGTGTCCGGTGGGAGCCTGCTGGAAAAGAACCGGCTGTAGGTGCTGAATTAGTTAATCAAACTTTTTACCATTCCTCCTGCACTCCGTCCGGCTGACAGCAAGTGTAGGAATTATAGGAATCTGTTACAAGAAATGTAGGCAAAAGGTACGCTCGATTATGAAGGGTAAAAGCTTAGCAAAGAGTCAGTGTGAAGTCCGCACAGCTCACTGTATGAGGATGGTACTTTGTGTATTTGGGAGTTTTTACTGTTTGGGTTTCTTTCCGTCTTTTCTGATTAACGCGCTGCTTTGAAGTTTAGTTATACTTTGACCAATTTCTGGATAATCGATTGAACAGTTCTCTGTGAAATGTTGAAATACTAGAAAATAGTTTTCAACCTGACCCTCATTTTCCCTCGTCCATAATGTTCTCCCTGACCTCTCTGCTATGTTCCTTGGCCTTCATGATGGTGTTTGTTCCTTAAGGTTCTCTTAAAAAAATCCTCTGTGGCCTTCACAGAACACCTTAAATCTCTATTTGCCAATTAGGTGGCTTCTAAAGGGAACCTGTTGCATATTTAAATTTATTTAACGGTATACAATTAGAAGGGGCAAATGCATTACAATTAGTTTTTTGTAATTTTTAGATTATGTTACATTTTCTTTTCACTTCATAACTATGCCCTACATTGTGTTAGCCTTAAAGTCCTAATGATATACACAAAAGTTTGTGGTTGTAATCTGAGAAACGAGACAAGGTTCAAGGAAGTCTGAGCCAGACGTTACACATTTATAGCTACAATAATGATCAATTCTTGCTTTTCTTTCTTTATATTATTATTGCTGAAAATTGACATACTGTGAAATTTGTTTCATGACGTTCATAAAACACACAAATACATATTTTCTGAAGGTTAGCAGGTCTTACAAGGCTTTATCAGCTATTTATTTCTGTTCACTGACTGTGTGCAGTTCCATAAATCTGTACGACTTAGATTTGGTTTAAGGTAGTTTGAGGTTTTGATTTTAAATCTCAGAGCTTGTAAAAGTACACGACGTTACCACAGCCCAAAGCAAAACTCATCATAAGATCCTTTTATTGTGTGCCAAGCATTACAGAAGCTCACGAGATGTGGTCAGGATGTCCTGGATCTTGTGCAACACATCAGAGGGTGAACTACCGTCACGTCTGTTGGTTTTACCGTTGCCCATACTGGTCCACATGCCAGGCTGTACATGATCACCAGGGCTGATGCAAACCCACAATAAGATCTATATAACTTTACAAAGTGCTGTCAATGTGGTCCAAAACATCTGCATGGCATCCACCGTCTCTGCTAATCTTCACTCATATTGTGACTCACTGCCAGGCACTTTGGCAACTGCCTGCAAACAATATTGCTCTCCAAGTTTACCAAAGCACAGCCGAAAGAGCCCCCGCATTTGCAGTATCCCAGCATGTTCGCCTCTCTGATCGCTTAAGACAACAAGTTGTATTCAACCTGCTCCTCAGAACATGGGGTGTTGAGTTATAGCACACGTTTAGAAAAGGTTCAAACTTCCCACAAATAGGCACCTCATATAATACAAGCAGCAAATAATTAATTTCATTATACATTGTGTTAATACAGTTTTCAGACAGATACGTTCATTTCAGATATTGTGCAAACAAATATTTCTTTATTACTTGAGTAAAACATTTCTCATATTTAGTTTGTTCATAGTGTTCTAACAAGTTCAATATCTGGTCATCCTCCTCTTCCTCACAGGTTCTCTAACCCTATGAAAGAAAACATCACTTAATGCATACTACTACTACCATGTCTACTACTATTACAACTACCAATACTACTACTACTAATAAAAACACAGTTAGTATAGTGTGTTCAAAATTATTACAGCCACAAATGGGTGGTTTAACAAAACTTGGAACACCAGATAAATATATAATACATCAAAAACGTACATATATAAATCTATACTATAAATACATACAAATATTACGATACATAAAACGAGAAAGGAGAGAGACAGATAAGTGGAATAAAATAAAATAACTAAGAAAAACACATTAACAAAACTAGAAATAAAAAGAGATACATAAAATAAAATGTTAAGTGTTTAATGATGTTACAAACAATGACTGCAAACTCATTTAGCTGCTTCAATGCAGTGGTACTCACTGAACAATTAGGGCCTTTCACAAGTAAAAGAAGGGGAAAACATAAACTAAAGAGAAGTGTGCTTTGTGGAACACAGAAAAAGAGTCATTTGTAACCTGGTCTGACATCACTTTGCTCTTCCTCTGCAGGAATAATCTGTTTGGAGCTCTCATGGCCAAAAACCTGAATACAAATCAAAACAAAGCACCAGTTTTTGGTGATTACTCATATGCCACATAAAGCCCCTTGCCTGCCGGTTAATCATAGCCGGTCGTAGCTACCTGATGGTGAGCAGCTGCCTCCTTCGTTGGTTCGCCTGGTAAACACTCACCTGGAAAAACAGAAACCAAAACTCATTAAATAGTAACATCAGTCTTTCATGCTTACCTATAAGAAAGAAAGAAAGAAAGAAAGAAAGAGAGAAAGAAAGAAAGAGAATAAAGCACATGCATTTCTTTTTGAAAGTGCTTTTTCCGAGCCCGTAATTGCAAGATTGAAAGTGTAAAACACATAAAATGGATCATGTGTTTCAAAAGTATAGCATTATATTGAATAAACCATGTGAATACAATAATATATTATTATTATATTATATATATATATATATATATATATATATATATATATATATATATATATATATATATATATATATATATGCTGCTTAAAAACAGGTTTGTAAAGGTCCAGATAACAGAAGTACCTTTGTGTTGATTCATGATAGCAGCATCTTCACTCATTCCATGGTGTCTGATGAGTTCTTTAAATTTTTCTAGAGCAGGAGGACTAACGCTCATAGTTCGACCTGAGGAGGAGAGATTTGTTGTATTTTACTATAACAAAGGAGGTTTTTTAAAAGACAGTTTTATATTGTTTAGTTTTGAAGCCCCAGGTGGCTGCTATTTATTTGTCAGCTAGCAGGACAGCTTTAGCTTAACCTGCTGACGAAGCCCGAGGAGAGAAGAACTGGTATGGATCCAGGTTACAGTTGATAAATACGTTTCTTTCATAAACCCCTTTCTGTATGTATATGATAACAATTATATTTAAAAAGCAGGAATTGTGATTGAATATGGTACAAACCAAACAGGAATTTTACATTATATATTTAGCGTGCTAATTAGCAAACTTCGACATAGATTCTCAGCCATCCAGAACATGGCAAATCCACAAAAAATGAAAAACTGTTTTTGGATTTTATATAGTTGAACATAATGCTACTACTAGATGGTAGTAAAGCTCTTCCAATAGTATACTTGGAGTGTGTAAAATATGCATCAGCAGGTACCAGTGGTATACACACCTCACTTTGGCTATTGGTGATTTAGGTCAAATTGGCGACAGTATATTCAAAAAAAGTTCATAGTATCATTAATTATTTTAATAAACACCATTCAAACAATCATCACTGATGAACTGCGGACTCTAAATTGGGACGTTTGAAGACAAATGGTTGTACTGGATTTTCTTTAGGGGTGACAGAGTATAATGTATTACAATTGCTATATTAAATATAGTACCATAGTGATGAGCTCCAAATCTTTGAGACTGAAACCCTTCCTACCATGACCCTAATCTTTAGCTACCTCCACAGATTCTCTATCAAGTCAGGACTCTGGGCCACCAAAATGTTGATACAGTATTACTTCATATTAAAAGAAACATGTTGATAAAATGAAGCGATTACTACGAAACTAAATCTGTCTGGGTGTGAATAATGTCGGTATGACATTGAATAATGTTGGTGTGAAACAATGAGTTTCCTTCTCCAGATCACTCAGGCTGAGTTAGACTTGAATGCTCTGCGTAAGTCTGTGACTTACTGTAAAGCTTGACTATGGTGGTTTTATTCCCTGTCGGTTTCTCGTTGCTCAGCTGCATCATCAGAGCGTACTCATCATAGTCGGTGTCAACCACGAAGGAATCGACATCTGCTCCAAATCCTGCAGAGAGGAACTTTCATTTGATACCTTTGTTTAGTTGGCAATGACAGCATGGAATCTATTGTACTGTGTTGCAAACATATGTAATTAATGTTAGAACTCAGTTTTTTATATGTTGTGCTGTGTAAAATGCTTTCAACAACTGTAGATCACATAGTAAAGGTGTAAAGGAAGGTAAGCAGAGAAACATACTTGCAACATGGTGAAAGAATTGGCCAGGAGTGTTGGTAAAACTGAGAACCGTCCAAGTCTCCCTACATGTGCCATTCCTGAAAGAGGAAACACATTATAGATCACATGCAACCTCACATCTTTTATGGCTCACTACCACACAAGAGTCTGACGTGAAGGTGGAGGTTGTCATTGTAAAGTTATGCTGAGAAGGGACATGTTTCAGTTCCAGGGCCACCATGACGGGGTTTCTTTTCTTGCGCTGCATGTAGTGAGGACAGGTAGACACCACAGCTACTTCATACCATCGTCCTGTAAACTGAATGCAACATATGTAAATTCAGTCTACATTAGACCATCTGTATGTGAATTGATGTGGCACACAGATATAAAAGCGTTCACAAAAGTGATTGTAAAATGTTTAGTTGGAGAGAAAAATAGAGTTTTGCATAAACCGGCAATCAAGATCGTGGGGAAAATACAAACTGTGTTGTGAAAACAAAATCTGCAATGATAATTCATAATTAACCAACAGAAGCATAAAAACAACTGCCATCGTAAACACTTGCCTGCTCAAAATGAAAGTTCTCCAGTGCCGTTATTGGACTTTTTCCTTTCACTGGGTCCGTCTGGAGGGTCCGTATTGATCCAGCAACCAGTAGAGGCACCAGAAACACCACCCTTTGCATCCTGAACATCCTTTCAGAGCTAAGACTTGGCCTTTCCAAGTGTAACCATCATGCTTTGCTCTTTTAAATTCCCACCCACATGCTTTCAAAGACAGAGAGCGAAGGTCTGAACATCACTTTATCTCCTGCTCTGTTTCTGGACATTCAAGTGTTTGTTGTTCAGACTAATCAGAAGTAAAACTCTGGACTTCAGAGTTTGAAACTACCCGCAAACATGCAACCAATCAATAGCTGTTAGATTTTAACAGCTGGCTAGTGGGGAAAAGGCTGCTCTACTGTTGCGAGTGGATCTTTCAGACTACCATTACAGGCTGTGTGTTAGCTTCAACCACTTGATATCAAGAGACATGTCGATGCACCCTGACAGAGTGTAAGTGTACAAAAATCTTCTGTCAAACTTCAGTGACTCTTTTAAAAAAAAGATTATAAATCTGCTTCCTGTTTGGCACCTAAATTATTTACATAAACACAAAGAAAAAATGTACAATGGATCATTTACATGTAGCAAATTCAAAGAAGTACCAAGATTTTGTTTTTAATGAGGCCATATTGTCTACCAGAGGAAATTACACATTATTTCAATAACAAGCCCCAAATCAACCCTCAAACACTGTCCTTGGAGAAGAAGAGAACCTTTAGAGCAGGAAACAAGGATGAGCTGCAAGCTCTGCAGAAGCAACTGAAAAGGAAGATCAGAAATAACCTTCAACAGGAAGATGGCAAACTGCAGGTGAACAACTTATGTGGGGTTTGGAAGAGCCTGAAAGCAAATTCAGCTCTCAGACCAAACTCCCAGGCTGTAGGGGATTTAGGGTGGGCAAATGATCTGAATCAGCGGAGGAACAAGCTGCACAAAAACAAGCTTCAAAAGGCTGCAGGTCTAAATGGCATCAACTTTACGCTCATAAGGTGCTGCACAGATCAACTGTGTAGCATCATGGGAAACATGTTCAACATGAGCATAAAGCCAGGGAAGGTACCACTGCTGTGAAAGCCTTCCTCTGTGGTACAAATGCCAAAGACCACACACCCAAAGAACCTCAGAAGCTTCAGACCTTGCATCCAATTAAGACCCTTGAAAGGTTGTTCCTCGACCGTCTTTGCCCCCTGGTGAGGTCTTTGTAGGATTTGCTGCAGTTTACCTGCCAGCCTGGCACTAGGGAGTATACCTTCATTTACCATTTACCTGATGATACCAGCGTGTGAATGTGTGAAAGAACGTGTGAATGACTGAGTGTAGTGTGAAGCACTTTGGGGTCCTCAGGACTTGATAAAGTGCTACACAAGTGCAGGCCATGGTGTTTTTAATACCATCCAGCCGGGACTTCTAGGGAACAAGCTGAAGCTGCGGGAGGAGGACTACCACCTCTCCCAGTGGATACTGAACAACCACACTGGGCGTTGACAGTAGGTGAGGACACAGGGCTCTTTCTCTGACAGGCCGATCACCGGTATGGGGACCCCGCAAGGTACTGTACTGGTATCGTTCCTCTTTACCCTCTACGTTGCAGACATTTGCATTAATTCCCCAGGCTGCCATCTGCAAAAGTTCTCAGATGACTGTACAACAGTAGGTGACATCAAAAATGAGGGCTACTCAGAGTACAGACAGTGGAATCACGACTTTGTGGACTGGCGCCAGTGGAACTATCTCTTGCTCAATGCAGGAGGAAACTAGAGAGCTGGTGGGTGATTTCTACAGGTGAAGAGCCAACAATCTGACATCAGTGAACACCCAGGGAACTGAAATAGAGATAGGGGACTTTTATACCTGGGTGCTCACTTGAACAATAAACTAGACTGGAGTGACAACACTGATGCTATTAACAGGAAGGTTCAGAGCAAAGTCTTCCTGTTGAGGAGACTGAGCTATTTTGGAGTGCAGTTGATGTTCCTGAAGACAATTTTTACTCTGTGGTGGCATCAACAGTCTTCTTGTGTGAATAGCAGCATAGCTACATTTGAGAGGAGGCGGTTAGTTCATCAGGAATACCAGCTCTGTTCAAGGATGTCCCCTCAACCCAGTGCAGATGACAGGAGACTGAAGAGCTCTGGCAAAATCATAATCGCTGTGATGGACTGCTGCATCCCAGGTGCATAAAGGAGATTTATCACAGATCCTTCCTCCAAGCAGTTGTTAGACTCCCAACACACTCAACAGGTGTTTGGATCCCTGGTGGTTTTGCACATTTTCCCATTTCTTGTAGATAGGGTGTTGTTTTTATGCACAATTATACATGCACATGTTGCACATTTTTTTAACTTGTCTGACTCCGTTGAATATTTCTTTACATGCTAACTGCATTGTATTTTTATGCTGTAAATTTGTCCTGTCCCTTATTCTTACTTTCTGTTTTTGTATTTTTACGTTTGTGTAATCTGCATGCCTGAACACCTGATTTTCTCCACAGAGGGCTTATAAAGGATGTTTTTCTATTCTATTCCAACATTAAATATTATAATACAGGTTATTTTATGATTTATTAAATATTTGTTGTTATTCAAATTATTTCTTATTTTATTTTAGTCATACTGTTAAAAAAGACAAATTTCAACTTTACAAAACAAACAAACAGTGCAGTTCAGTTATGGACAGGACAGGAGGTCTTGAGTACAGGACCTCCTGTCAGCTGAACTAAAGCATATTGTGGTCATCACAGTATGAAAAGCCAGGTTGAACTCTAAGGATTAAGTCTGTTTAGCAGATAATATCTAAAGGGTTCCCTGCAAGTTACCCCACTGAGCCAAATGTTTCAAAGGCATTTCTAAGGAAAATAATTTAGCTTTTTTATGGGTCTGGCGCAATTTTCCTAAATGCTGTGTTTTTATTAGCTGGAGGTTTAAATGTGTGAAACAACACCAGTTTTGCTCAAAGCTTCCTAAATTTCCGCTGGTATTTTGCCCCTTTAAACGGCAGTTGAATTATGTAAATGTTTATTATTTTCCACAAAATAAATAATCGGCCCCCGCGACCCCATGACGGATTAAGCGGGTCAGAAAATGGATGGATGGATGGATGGATAGATGGATGGATGGATGGATAAATAATCGGCAGATAGGGCTTTGGTGGTAGTTAGAGTCTTAGACAGATCAGAGATTAACTAAAAAACTAAAGAAAAAAAAAACAAACAAAAAAAACTTAATTGCATTAGTATTTTTATGTAGTGCAAGACACTCCCTCCCATACCTTTGAAGCCAAAATAAGCCAGAGGCTTCTACCAAAATCTCACAGCCATGACAGGATAAAAACACTGATTTTATAATGCTTACTTTTTATTTTGAAGAAAACTATAGACATTTGACATTTTTACCATATTACATATTCAACTGTTTTCCAGTTGTAGTCTATCACATGACATTCTTCTATAATGCTTGTATTATGCCACTCCTTTTAACTATTTAGTTTATAGAATATTATGAACTTGTGTCATTTCGTTGTTCTAAATAATGAAAACTTTCAAATAATTAAACTTCTATTCAGGGGGTTTATTTGTACAACACCATTCATACACAGGGTAATCCGAAGAACTTTACAGGAAGAAGAAAAAAGGACTAGAACTAAATTAATGACAATAAAACCTAAAAGAAAACATCCACCTGACATAATCATATGCTCTTAGAAAAGCACATAAACATAAGAACTTTAAACATAATCATGTAAAAGAAAGCACCACGATATTAATATAATTTGAGCAAATAAAGAGGGAACACATGATAGAAATGATAAAATAACCTTTAACCTACATATGTAAGCTGCAAGAAACGAATGTTTTAAATTGCAATCTAAATGACAGATTGTGCCAATCTCAGCCTTTCATGCTGCTGCTTCTAGAGCTGAGGAACATAGCAATCAAACGCTTCCAGGTAGAGCTGGGCGACCAAAAATAATATCTCAATATTTTTAGGCTGAATACCAATACAGTATATGATATTTATCTATTTATATTTATTTATATTTTTCTTTTCATAAAGTAATTATAAAAAGGAATCTCTAAATCAACACTTTGTCCCAAATGTCCAACAGCCACATTTTTAACAAACAGCTGCAGATAAATATGAGAAAAAGCTGAAAAAGAACCTGCTGGAACACATAAAAGTATAATTACAGTGTGACATAAACCCTCTTGATATAAACAATATAATCTCGTTTTATACCTCCTTTAAAAAAAAAAACCCTCAATATTTTTTAAAAATTGCAATATACTGACCAGCCCTATTTCCAGGGTTAAAATCCAAAAAGGGATTAAATGATTGGTGTTTTTGGCAAACATATTTGGAGCATGCAAGAAACATCACGAGAGTAGAAAAGACACATGAGACTAAAAAGATGCTGTGTATAAACAATCTTTTGCAATGTGAACACATTCACAAAAGCATTGGGTGAACATTTCGTGAAGAGTTAAGGAAACTGTTAACTTTTCAAAAAAAGGTAACATTTTTCATATACTATAGTCTAATCTCAAAAAACAATTATAGAAAAAACAAAAAAGTAAGTAATTAATTTTAATTAGACAACTAAAAGTGTGAAAACAGGTATATATTGCATCATTAATATTGACTAACTAATATTACTTTCTGGGACTAAAGGGTAAAGCAGTACATCGGAATACATTATTTCAGCTTCGTCTGAGACAAAACCTGGAAGAGAAACAACAGTTAATTCATACTGCATAGAAACTGTATCTACATTTTATTTTTTTTTCTGGTTTTCTTGTTGAAACAAAACCAACAAATCAACACAATCTCACCTAATGTCCACATCACGATGGTGGGCAGTTCTCTGTTGACGAGACGACACAGACGTAAAGATTAATCAACTTAAACAATACATTTCCATCCATTAACTATGCTCATTTACACGTATGGGCACATGTCAATAAATCTCAGTATCGTGGACAAATGTTTAGTATTTCGTCTTCCTAATTTCAAAACATGAAACTCAAATATTGTATAGATTTGTCACACATATGGTGACTGGAAGCACCTGGCCAGTCCTCCTAGGATCTTAAAGCTTACAGAAGACTGTCACGGATCTGTCTCTCCAACACAGAGGCAGGGAAGGGTTAACCCTGGCTCATGCAGGCTGAGACTGACACATAGACACTGTTTGGAAGAAGATCTAGCAGGCTGAACTTCCTGCTAGATCCACAGTGATGGTGTAGGTGCCGTGTAATCTGCTGGTGTTGGTCCACTGTGGTTTCTGAAGTCCACAGTCGATGCAGCCATCTACCAGGAAAATGTAGCGCACTATATGTTCCTTCTGCTGACAAGCTCTAGGGAGATGCTGATGCTATCAGGAGGACTACCCACACTGCTAAAGGTACCAAATGCCGGTTCAGTGACCATGGCGGTACTGTGCTTGACCTGAACCCCACAGCAGATCTAAGTGGTTTTGTCCAGAAAAAGATGAGCGACGTCACAACCAGCAAAGCAGACGACCTGAGAGCCGCTATCAAAGCAACCGGGGCTTCCCTTACGCCTCAGCCGAACCACAGGCTGATCCCCTCCATGCCACGCTGCATCGATGCACACTGCAAAAACTGATCTAAAAATAAGTCAAATCAAGGACAAATACACAAATTTTAAGAACATTTTACTTATTTCTAGTTCCGTTTTTGCAGTGTTGTACAAACGGAGGCCCAACCAAGCATTAACTGCATAGAAACAAACATACTAGATGAGCTCTTTTAGCAGAACGCTCCTCTTACCCAGATGCACCACTGAGCGCCACAGGAAATCATTCCTGCCTGTGGCCATCAATCTCTACAACGCCTCCCTCAGTTATCCTAACCCCCCCTCTGTAACTGTCATTTATGCATTCTCTGCACTGTTCTTGCACAAGTCACCATCACTTCACTGGGATTCACAAGGGAAGTGATATGACTATTGTGATATGGTAATACCTTGTGTGGAATATTGTAAATATATATATATAACAATGTGTGTATTCTGGAGCATGTAACAAAAGTAATTTCCCCCTGGGATCATTAAAGTATGTCTGAATCTGAATGTGATACCTGGGAAAGGCGGACATTCTGTTTCGTTTTAGTGACCTTATGAGATATTCTAATTTTCTGAGACAATGAATTTGGGGTTTTCATTACTTGTAAGACCTAATCATAACAATGGCAGAACATTATAATGTTTTTACTTTATGTGGCATTAATCTATATTAAATATAGATTTCCCTTTCTGAGATGATTAAAAAAAATATTGACATTTTTTATGATATTTTAGTTTATTTTTTAGATATACCTGTATACTACAGTACATAAACGGTAGATGTCCAAACACTTATTAATCATTTTTTACCTGCTGCAGGAGGAGTCAGAATAGATGTTCTGGGGAAACCCCGGGACAAAGCAAAGGCTTTAAACTTCTGGATCACAGGTATTTTGGGTCTCGGTAATCGACCTGTTCGTGCAGAAGTAGATGAGCTACGAGGATTCAGCACAGGAGCTGAAACTTGCATATGACGGTAAAATCAACCAGGAAATCTGCACATGTCCAGTCTGTCTTTGAGTCTCACCGTAAAGCGCCACCTGTGTGTATTCCCTGTTAAAATTCTTGTACTTGAGAACCACAGCATATTCAGAGTAGTTTGTGTCCACCACTGTGATGTCTTTCACCATGTTATGGCCTGAACAGAGAAACAACAAAGAATTTACTGAAAATTACACCTGGAATTTGAGGATCTAACACATTCCCAAATTAGCAAACAAAAAAAAAAAATAAAAATAAAAAATAAACATAAAACTTAGATTTCTGTTTACTTACTAGAGCTCAAAACACCTTTTGAAAACATAAATTATGCAATGTGCAACAGGAAAATGTACAAATAAAGGGAATATAGGAGGAATGTTGACAGATCAAGGTAAGGAGTGACAGATAATGGGTAGTTAGAAAAAACACGATTTAAACGACTTATGCTTTATTTAAATGTGTTTTTTCTTACTGAATAAAAAAAACAACAAAGAAGATAAAAAATAATTTAAAAACATTTTATTTTCAAAATTAATGAGCCAAAAAAACGATCAAATGTTCCCCACTCTGACACTTTATATTTATTTATATTGTATATATTGTGTGTTTTCTAATTACTTTTTTTTTAATTGAGTCCAAAGCATTTCTCAGTCACATATTACATTTTCTTTGGATGAACTCCTGCATGAAAGTGGACTGTTCAATATATCATGTTCAGCCCCCACATTCTCAACAAGGATGTAAACACACTTTATGACGCACTTTATGAACTTGTTTGCTTTGCACACTTTGCAGTCTTTCCACACACAATTGTGAATTCATGTTTACATCATGTACAAACTGTGCGAATATATGTTAGCTCTGTGTCTGACAATATACACGTTTGTTGTATCTGGCACCAATTACCAAAAATAAATTTCTTGCTGGTGTAACAATTGATTAGTTGGCAATAAAACCTGATTCACATTCTATCAATCACTTGATTTACATGTTTCAGGATGAAATCAGAGGAGACTTACGGGTGCTGAAGTAGATGAACTCTCCAGGTACGCTTGTCTTGTTATACTGGTAAACTTTATGCAGGCATGCCCCACCTCTGAAGCACAGAAAAAAAATACATTTATGTCTTGAATCTCAATCAAACTTGGATTTTAATGTTTTTAACAGTTTATAAATTAGAACTATGTCCCCATTAAAGTGCCTTGACATTATATTGTTGTGAATCACACTTTGAGTAAACTGAAATAAGTTTAATTCAATTTTTTATTCTCCTAACCAGTCACTTGTCCCCTTTTCTATCTGTGATCAGTGCATCTGAAAAACTATTTAGATCTGAAAATCTAAATTAATCAGCCAAGCACTTATCTGGACTCACAGGGCTTCCCACATTGTGAGGTTGACGTTGCCGTTGGGCAGTATTGTCACGATGCCCTTGGAGATCTTCACTTTGTCTCTTAAAGGGACGAATCCTGGAGAATCGTAGGCGAGCCCCACTCGGTACCATTTACCTGCAAACTTAACACACAAAAGCACAACAATTTTGATTGAAACGCTAAACCAGACAAAAACAATGCAGTTTATTTAATGGTTGAGGTTTGGGAGAAAAAGTTGCAAATTAGATTGGTTTATCTTATTCGGAATAAAATTCGGGGTGCATTTTTTAAATGCATTTTTTGCACATGTAAATGTCAAAAACCTAGAATAAAAAAAATATTGCTTCACAGTCTGTCTCAAAACAAATCTAGAGGTGTTTAAAAAGACTAAAACGAATTAATCTCTAATATATCCAAATTTCATATACTCTGAGATTTACGTCTCGCCTTCACATAAAGCTTTCTGTAGGTTCTTGGAGGGATTGTGAAAACCTTAATTTTATAGTGATTAACAGGTCATTCCTTCCAAACACAAGGTTAATTGTTGCTTTTCTGTCTTTTGAGAGTTTTTCGAGACATACATGCAAAATTTTATAAAGCTCTTTGTGAAACAAATAAGTCCAATACGTTAGTAACTTTTAAATTGCAGTAATTATTTTCACCCTTATTATTAATTTTTAGTGGTTTTAAGTATTTAACATGTGTTTATTTTAAGCACATCTTCATTTGGTTCCCATTCAATTTTAAGTTTATTTTACTTTGTGGTAATATTAGTTTTTAATACTCTTAAAAATCTATTTATCGCTCTGTCTGTTTGTCTATAAAATTATATACATTAGGGTTTCCCTGGTCCAGCCCTCCTAACAGGCAATGTTTAGATGCGACCCACCTAAATTGAATGACTGGCTTGTGTCCTAGTGTAGAACAGTTCAATCCAGGATTGAGTAATCTGTACTTCTCTTAATCAAAAGCATTAAAGGGAATTTTGTGTTTTCACTATTTCAATAACATTTCTGAAACAAAAATCAACAAATCAACATAATCTCACCTAATGTATCTATCTGTGTAGAATGAGGAAACTCATTCTATTTGTGTAGAAGGAAACTGTTTAACTTTGAAAAGTCTAAACAAATGAGATTTTGAACCTGAGTGTGTGAAAAACTGAAATATCCCTTTAGTGTGGCACTAAACGCTAATCTCAAATGAAATATGAACCGAAGTGTTTTCGCTCCACACAACCCTTTACTGGACACCGACATTAAGCAAAAAAAAAAATGAAACGTATCTTTTTTTAAGTATTTTTTCCAAGCACTCGTTCCCCCCTCCCCCCCCCTTTACAAAAAGGCGCCCTGGGTGGTGAGCCATCCTACTTATATTAAAAACCACTGTAAAACACTATGTTGCCTTTTATAGTAGACTCACTGCAGAACAGACGTTTTACACATTGAACTATCACTTCATAATGTCTTACTATACAGAAAGGTAAACCAATTAATTTGTTTACACCAATCGAGGCAGTTCTTCTGTTGCCACAAATATTTGTACTTTAAAAAACAACAACAAAAAACTATCTTTCTGCCTCAGAAATCATCATCCTGCGTCTCTGAACTCCTCCTGTCACCCGTTAATTATTTAATTAACAGCAGCCTGTTTGTGTCACCTGTAGCTGTTCCTAAATCTGACTATACTCACACAGCGATGCCTGTGTGCCAGATGTATAGGAATATTATAAGACGTGTTTTACGTACCTTCTGCAAGTCGAAATCTTTTTGCGGCTTCACGTTCACCATGTGCACCATCATCACGCACATCATCACCATGGCGACAGAGATCACTATGGTCCTCATGGTTGTGTGAGGATGCAAGGCTGGAGGATGGAAACGTTTTCAAACGACGACAACAGCAAAAATAATAATTAAAAATAACTTTGAAACTGTTTATCAGACCTAAGCCTACAGCAGACAGTAAAAAGTCAACAGATGGACAGAGAGCGGCTTGA
Organism: Fundulus heteroclitus; assembly: GCF_011125445.2. Taxonomy (NCBI): domain Eukaryota; kingdom Metazoa; phylum Chordata; class Actinopteri; order Cyprinodontiformes; family Fundulidae; genus Fundulus; species Fundulus heteroclitus. The sequence goes on from NC_046368.1 coordinate 228,553, forward strand.
TATTTGCTCTGACTTCTGATCCACCCACCTGCTTGTCAGCCAATGGAGGCAAAGGATCAGCGAACACAAACGTGACTGTTGAAAATATGCAGCTCCAAAGAAAACCAAAAAAAAAAAAACCTCTGGCTTCCCAGAAACACACACATAGTCATGGCTGTGGTTTACTGAGGTCAGCTGAGATTCAGGTGGTGTCCTCACAAGTTTGGGCAGAAGTGATTTCGCAAAGTTTGCAGATGATGTACCGGGAGGAGCAAACCACAAATGTCTGCAATGCTGACTTAGTGCTGCTTTTAAACAGCCTGTACTTTACTTTAGATAATATACAGGGTCCCTGTGAAAAATAAACGTCCCTCTCCTGACTGGGAGCTGATCAGGGAGGAAAATGTAAACTTTTAATTTGAGGAAAATATGACCTCTTGTGGTCAAAGGGAGAAATGCGCATTTCAAGTCTGTCACTGTTCCTCTGCGATGTTTCCTTTTCCTGTGTTCTTTTCGTGTATGCCACTTTGAATTGTTTTATTACTGAAAAGTGCTTTACAGATAAACGTATCTTACAGTTAATTATGGTCTTAAAAAGTTCAAACACACACACATTTGTCATGAGCACAAATGCCATAATGGTTTTGGGAATTTAGTGTTTTCAGTGAACTATTATGTTGCCTAATATGTTAACTGTTATTACATAACTATGTTCAGACATAGGAAAAGGTAAAAAAAAAAAAATCTATATTGAATTACTAAATTAGTGGGGGGAAATATCTTAGTAAATTAATTATTAAGAGAGAATAAAGTGGGCTGCACAGTGGTACCACAAGAAGAAATTCCTTGGTTCAAATCCTGGCCTGAGGCCTTTTTTGCATGGAGTTTACATGTTCTCCCTGTGCATGGGTGGGTTCTGTCTGGGAACTCCAACTTCCTCCCTCAGCCTTTGATTTTTAGGTTAATTGGCCTCGCTATATTAACCTTAGGTCTTTGTCTACATGGTTGTCTGTCCTGTGTGACTCTGTGGTGCCCTGTGATGGACTGGTGACCTAACCAGGACGTATCCTGCCTCTCACCCAATCACTGCTGGTGATTGGCACCAGCAACCCTGCACGGATAAGCGGTTAGAGACACTCGATGGACAGAGGAAAAAAAAGAAAGAACAGGACAAGAGCCTAACTGAACAATGTAAATAGTTTTATTATTAATTATTCTTCCATTTGCAGCACTGCATACATCTCCCTTTCCTTAAATACAGTGTTTGCACAACCAGTCTTGAGTGGGCAGGATATCTCTGTGTGCGCGTGTGGGTGTCACACATCTCACAGACTTCTTCTACACGCTCTGCACAGGATGAGAACTGCTGCCAGTGCAACAACACAGAAAAAATAAAAAAACAACAGAAACACAGGAATGCCCACAGCGTAAGGAATGACAAAAATGTGCAAAAAGCCGGCTTGAGAGAAAGAGGACACAGACGCATCATAAAAACATGTTTCCTTTGAAAAGGTTTAATTAAACCTAATTGCAACCTAATTTAGAGTTAAACCCCTTAGACTCTAGTACTCTTGATCGGTCAGATTAAATGGGACCTCTGAATCTTTCTAACAATTATGTTTTCACTTTAGAACAAATGAATGAAATTCATATTTGGGATCAGAAAGAAGGAATTTGATGTCAGTTCTACATGGCTCTTAATGAACACATCTTATCAGATGTATATATATATACATATATATATATATACATATATATATATATATATATACATATATATATATATATATATATATATATATATATATATATATATATATATATATATATATATCTATATATATCTATATATATATATATATATATATATATATATATATATATAGATATATATACACACACACACACACACACAAAAGACTCCCTACTAATAAGGTTAGGATCAAAAGTTGAAGGGTTAAATCATTTCAATTTGTTAAATAAACTGAAAAAATATGCTTGTGATGGGGAAATAGAATTTGATCTATTAGAAATTTGGGTCTAGTTCTCAAACCCAAAACATCCCAAGGAAAACTCAAATTGTCCAGTTTATCTTGTGAGATTTATTTTCATCTATTAAATGCACATTAGTTGTAGTGCCAAGACAACTTATACATATTTCGGATTCCTATCAGTATTTTTCCAACATAGAGGTGGCAAATCAAACAAGTTTAATTTCTGTCTTTTTTTTTGTCCTTACTTGTGTAGCTCAGTGGTGAAATAAATTTTAAAACAATAATTAGATTGTCATCCACCCAAACATGACTCCCCTTTTACACCACAATGGCAAAGCTATGATTTCACGCACAAACAAACATAAAGCAGTGGGAAAAAGAATCAAAGAGCAAATCAACAGGTTGTCAAAAATGCAATAACTTAAGCTCATGATAAAATATAAAAATGAAAACTTCTTCTTCAGAGTGCTGTGTTCTGGGGCTGTATAATCACTCGCCCCCTGGTGGTAAGAGCTGACTAATGCAACCCCCCACCGACCAGAAGCATCATAACAGCTACACCTTAGATACACAAGTCTCACTTTACTTCACAAACAAATCAGTCATTTGTTCATTTCTACCCCCCACCACACATTCATGAGAACGTCATACACTCATCATTAAAGAATGAACACAGTAGAGAAAGACACAAAGGAGGCTAAACGACCCTAAACGACTCTGTTGGACTTTTTCTCCTCAGAAAATGAGGAAACAATGGGTGAAAAAAAAAATGCCAGAAGACCACCTGTGTCAGTAAGTGCAATGTACGAGCCAAGAAAACACGTTTCAATGCATACAGCATCAGTCTACCGGAAACGATGACAAACAGCCTTGCCTCACTGTACCGCGTGTGTGAATGCAGGATGCAATGTAAGGTCATCAATTACAGAGCAGTGGCAGACAACTCTCATCAGCAAAACAACGTTTCTTGAAATGAGTTTACGTTAGTCCAGTCATATCTGGGAAGGTTTTTTTTAATCATCATCCGTGACACAACACAAGCTCAACGAGACAAAAGCAGACAGACGACGATGGACCAGGCGAGCCCACCGTTAGAAGGTGGGATGGTGAATAAACAAAGCAAAGACAAAATCTAAGTTTAGGAGATAAACTCTTCCTGCTCTTAGAAGGATGGAGATGCCACCCGCTTGGTTATTTCAGGTCATTTTAAACCTCTCCTGATGGAGACCGCCGATGTTCAGAGGTGAGATTACAACAGGCTGGAGCTGAAAGAAGAAAGACATGCCGCAAACCTCCGATTAAAACGCGAGGGCCAGGGCCTGTGGATCTGGGAGGTGAACTCGCAGTAAGGCACGGCGCTCTGCGTGTGGTTGATGATGCTCATTCGTTCCTGTAAGCATCTGCAAGCGTCGGGACAGTAAGATTATCTAGAAGGTACGGTTCCAGCCAGAAGTTTACGTGCACTCATCACGGGCTCAAACATCAGTCATTTCCGACTTCTAAATATGTATTTGCACTGTTCTTTTTGTTCAGGACAAGAATTTGATTCACAATTTTGAACTTATGGCAAAAGCCCCCCCCCCCCCCCATCACCACCCCCATATCACACCAGGTCAGAAACACACTTACTCAAATATATGCCAAGTATTCAGAAATCACATGCGTCATGAACAAGTACGATCATGTGGGCCGACAGTGGTGCAGGAGCTAGTTCGTCCGTCCTGTAACTGGTGGGTTGCCGGCTCCAACCCCTACGCCATCTATCTCGGTTGTGTCCCTGGGCAAGACGGGCTCAGCTGCTTTCCCTGCTGCTGGTGGTCAGCGGGCCCAGTGACGCAGATTGTCACGCTGGCCCAGGGCAGCTGTGTCTACAATGTGGTCCACCACCGTCGGCAGGTAAATGAGTGAATGTAGTGTAACGCATTTTATCGGATCCAAGGACCTACAAAGCGCTTTACAAGTGGAGTTCACCCTTTATGATCGTGGCTAGATGCTTGATAAAAATGGCAGAGCAAATTTTTATTGGTTGGTTTCCTGGCATTTCCCATTTAGAACGGAACTGAAGTGAAGGCCATTCTAGAAGTTTAATGTTTTGCTACTTTATCCATTCTCACCGGTTCTTATGCTTGTTTCAGGTCATCGTCCTGTTAGAACATCATGTCTCAAAATCGAAAAAAAAACCCCACATCTAGCTCAGATGAACGTTGAGCCAGGTTTTAGCCTTCATTGCCCAACCCATTATTACGAGATGCACTAGTGCCACTAGACGTAAAATAGCCTCAGCGTGACACAACTACCTTCATGCCCACCCAAAGTCCTGTGGAAAATGTATCGGCTAAGCTTAAAAGTCCGGGTTCCATACCAGGAAATCAAACAATTCAAATGAACATGGGTCAAATATTCTGCCAGAATCATGCCAGAGACACGCTGGTGGCTACAGCATGTGTAGGCATTGAGCTGTGTGTTGGAAAGGGATAATTACCCAAACATTTATGGGGACACGTGAGTATATATATATATATATGAGCTAATAGTGATATCCTTGACCCTGTGCTGATTAGAAATAACCCCCCACAAATTCAACCTTTTACACACCGGATGCCTGTTCCTTCAGGTTGTGAATTGCATAATCCTAATTGGATATTAACTGTGATTCAAAAAATATTATTAAAAGCCCCAAATTACCCATAGTGAACATAAGTAAACGTCTGACTTTTCTCTTCTTCCATCTCAGCTCCAGTTCAAATCTTCCCTGTTCGGTTTTAAATCTTTGGATTAATCAATTCTTTTGAACCTGGAGAAGAATCTCCCTCTTAAGCACCTGATGAAGTCTTCCCTCATAGGATATTCCTTCTGTCTTCGGTCAAGTCCTTTTCATTACACTTAAATGAACAGACACACAAACACCCTCCCCCCCAAGATGAACAAAGTCTACCTTTTTAGCCAAAACCTGCACAATACGGCCACATGACCATAAACGTTCAGCAAGCAAACCAGAAAGCCCAGGGTTGACTTTATCCTGTCAAATTACTTCCAGCATCTGATAAAAAAAAGAAAAAAAAACAACAAAAAAAAAAAAAAACATTCAATAGCTTTGTTTTGATTGGCTCCTGAAGCCAGTGAAGGATGGATTTGGATAGACGTCCAACAGAAATAAAGTTAAAATACAAAAACCTTCTATAAACCTAAAATATGTAAACATCAACTAAAAATATTTGGTATGTTGGATGACATTTTCAAATAAATAAATAAACACAAAATTCTCATGGTTTGCAGCTCATTATTGCACTGCAGATGCTGGAGAGTTATTGCACATTAAAGCTGCAACCACTGGTCTAATTTAATCTTTGTGTTCACTGCAGCTGCTCTTATTTTGTTCCCTTTCATTAGAAATTGCCTGGATGCTTTGGAGAGCGAGAAGGTTGGAATGACTGATGTTTTCAGATGATCTGAACCTCAGATGGTGCAAATGATCAGGTTTTCTCACCGTCTGGCTAGTTGTGCAGGTTAGGTCAAAAGCAGAGGTGCCATCTTTCACAAAATAATCTCACTAGAACATGACATGATAACGATGAACTCATAAAACTCCGGAGCACAAAGGTCCTTTTGTTGTTGTTCCGCACACTTCTTGTGCAGAGCCGACTTCACAGTTCTCTTCCGTATCCTTTAAAGTTTGTGTTAAATCTGAAAGTTTGCGAGTTTTTGCATTCTAGATTCCAAGCAGACAAGTAATCCTTAATTCTTGCCAGGAAAGCATGTTGGTAGGGGGTGTTCAAGGACGGTGGTGCAATGAAAGGAGGTTTTATAATCAGAAAGAACATGGCGTCTGTGGTTTGTTGCCTCTCTTTTTGTTTGCTGAGGTAGCGAGAGGGGGTTTGCTGGGGTGATTTCAGCAGGGATGGGTGGAGCAGAGCGTATCCTTCTGAGCGTGCTGTCCATACATCTCTTAATTTTAAAACTGGAAACGGACAAAGGAGGGAGTTATATATGCATGTGTGTGCACTGGCCTTTGGAAGCGTATGGCTCTTGCATTAGCATCCACGTGTATGTTCTGCTGACCTAGGCAGGCAGTAATGTCCTCGCTTTCTTTACCGGAACATGTCTGCATGTCAGTGTGTGCTCAAGTTGATGTAGTGGTCAGTCGGGCCGTCACAATTTGTGCTTCCCCGACACGATGGAGCGGTAGAGCTCTTCGTCCAGCTGCACGTAGCGCCCTCTGCTGGAATCCAGGAAGAACAGTTTGTCTGAGACGGCAGCGGGATTGAAACCATCCCGACGCAGCTCTGTTTTCTGGAATTTAAACGTTCCTGAAAAAAAGAGACACGGATGAAAGTTGTGTGGTTATTACCATATATTTAAATATATACATATTATATTTTTTGTTTTCATGATCCCTACACATTATTCATGTCCAAATTCCAAGCTGAAACTTTTAGATTTTTGTCAATGTCTGGACAGAAACATGCAACCTGCAAAAACCACAGGAAAGCAGCATTGACCAAGGAGGTTTTGAAGAAAGGAACGGATGAAAGAAGGAAGAAAGCGAAGAAAGTAGGAAGGAAAAAATATATATAAAGATACAAGAAAGGAAAGGAGGGAGGATATAAAGGAAAGAAGGGAGTAATTATGGGGGAAAGGGAAGAGGAAGGAAAGAATCAAAGAAACAGCAGAAAAAAGGAAATAAAAAAGGAACAGAAGTAGTAAGGAACAAATGCGGAAAACAAGGATGGAAGAGAAAAAGGACAAAAGGAAAGAATATAGAAAGAATGATCCAGCAGGCAAACAGTGGAATAAAGCCTAGATATGCAAATGTTTTTCCATACTCTATTATATACCCATCCAGAATAAAAAAAAGTAAATTCCATACATTTGCATAATTTATTTAGAAAACTATGAGTGGGATAAAAAATAAATACAACAACAATGTGTTTTAAACCTCAAAAATAGTTAATAGCACTGGAAAGAAAATCTAAACAAACAGCAGAAATATAGACTGTTATTCTCTGGTGGATGCGGCACCTATTCACAAACCTGCTTCTTCACCTTTTGGCCAGTATTGCTGGATAAAGGAGATCGAATCGTAGTGCTGAATCTAAATTGCTTCCATCTTTTGTCCGGTTATAGTAACAAGCTTATATACACTCATCACTGGTCTGAATGTTGTTAATTTGGGACTACTGTTAAAAACCATGCATACAGACTTAAATATGTGCATTAATCTCTTAACGTAATATTTGGTTAGGTTTTTCTTAGTAAATTGCAGAGAACATGTACACTTTTTTTTTTAGCTTCTGCCATAACTCTGACTGGACATTTGAACACTCTTAGCAGATTTGGTAAAGATCCTGTGGTTGATTTACTGACAAGGACTCGGCTTTTAACCGTAGCTCAGAGTTTCGATGGATTCAAGCCATTAACTCAATTTGAGCCAGCATTATCCATCCTGAATAAAGAGCGACACTGTCCCTTTCTGGAAGGAAGCACCTTTTGCATTACTTTAGATGCAGAGGGTGACTAACAAAAGATAAAATAGATAAATATAATAATAATTTTAAATGGCCAACTTTGACAGCTTTTATGTCCATATAGACAAGTATTGTGTTTTTTGCAACATGGACAGGTTCTGTAATGTTTCTCCCAAAGCCCTCACTTCTACTATGTAAGACATTTTGTGCAAAATGCTTTAAACCCAGATCCTTACCAGGAAACTGACCAATTGCAATTTTTCTACCATTTCTGCCAAGAAGAGTGATCAAATGTTCAGCTATGCCTTAATCTTGCTGAACTAAACAAACGTATCTGGTTTGTCTTCAAATTTCTACTTTTATTCAAATATTAGTGGAGTTGTATATAATTGAGCATCTCTGTATTATTATTTTTTTATTAAAGAAAATCCACCGTCCATTGTAAGATGTGTATGCATTGTTTTAAATTTTTAGAATTCGGTCAAACACTCCAGACCCAAATATAATATGGCATTAACGCCATGATTGCGTGTACACTTTGCACCTGTACAGTACATGCTGCCTTCAGAAAACAAAATGAGCAAATAAATACCCGTCTTGTTGACTTCTGGGAGGAAGCGAAGAAACACAGGTCTGGCATACGGGGGGAGAACTTTGTCCATGTCTTTAAAAAACTTCTCCAGGTCGGTGGATTGGGACGGATCGGCGATGGCTGCCATTCCAGCCTTCCCCTCTGCTCCTGTGCACACAGAATCAGACATGAAGGACGATTAGCTACTAGGGACCATAAAAATTTAGGTTTTGGTTGTCATGCAGCAAGGCCAAGATTTCAGAACCTGTCAAATATTCTTAAACACACCAAACTCGTTGTCACTCTTTCATACCTTGCTGCAGGATTTTGCACATCCAGCTGAACATTTTCTGTAGCTACATTGTCTACTTCAGCGTTTATGGTGGCGGGACCATCAGTCCATTAAAACAATAGAGGAAAAGAACCAATCTTTAATGCTGCACAGCCAATTCTTAAACCAAGCACGTTCTTGATGTAAAGCGACAAAAATTATTTTATAACTCATTTGCTAACGCTCCTCGTTAACGCTACTGATATGTTTGTGTGCTGATATCTTCCCCTCTGAAGAATAATCTAACAGCAGCCACTGAAAAGCGGCGTCTCTGATTAGCCTTTTGTGCCACTGGTGCCCTAAATTACAGGGTAGGTTTATAGGTGATGGCATTTCTCAGTGCCGTAATTAATTTCATGTCGCAACAGATCAAGAGTGAGCCGAGACACTCCAGCTACATCAGCCACAGTATTTACTATCATCTGCTTTTTGTCAACAAGAGCCTTGTAACTACTCTAGTACAGGGATTCCCAAAGTGTGCACCCCTGGGGATGCGCGAGCTGCCACTAGGGGGTGCGCGAGGCAAAAACTGTAATGGCGTCTGACTGTGTTTTTTTTCCCCCACACAATAAAGACGTGTAAATAAGCATTTCTTTTGTAACGCTTAAAAACTGTTAATTTAATCAATTCGTCGTTTACGTCAGCAGAGAAAACATTTAATTCGGCCCGAATTAAATGTTTTCTCTGCTGACGTAAACGACGAAAAGTCAGGAAAGAGAAAGACATTTTCTGATTCTGGCTCGGTTTCTTCTCCCGGATCCGTTGCGATTCTCTCCTCTGTTGCCTTCAATTCCTCTCTCACTCTCTTCCTCTTCTCTTTATATACGAGATTAAATTGAGTGACTCTGTCTCTATGATTTCTTGATTATGCCCACACACAGATCTAAAATACTTTTCATTGCGATTCAGACAGGTGCAGACTGCACCATGCAGTTCATTTTAAAGAGGCAGTTTTAGTGCATATTCAGACAGAAACGGGCTGGGGGAGCCGAGGTGTGTTGTCGTGGGTGTGTTTACCTGCTGAAGGTAACCGCTGTGAAACAATCAGAAAGATTTATCTGATTAATAACATCTTTATGGAGCTCTGGAGTTATTGTTACGCCCTCTCTCTCTCTCTCTCACTCGCTCGTCACCGGACACAAATGAAACTGCTTTGTGTTTGTATTTTGCGGCGTAAATTGTGCGCCAGACTCAGATTTAGAAGCTTTGTCACGACGTTTCAGTTGTAACTGCAGGCTGGGACATGAAAGGGGGTGCGTGGCTATGAAAGTTTGGGAACCCCTGCTCTAGTATATAGTAGCTTACAATGGTATTCACCTTTTTTTTTGTATTTTGTTAAATTACAATCACAGACTTCAGTGTGTTTTATGGATATTTTACATGATAAGCACAAAATAGCACACAACAGCAAAGTGTAGGGGAAATGATGTAGCATTGATACGCATTCAGACATATTAACTTCATGGGAAAATGAATGATGGTAAAAATCTGATAGAGGGTCCAAAAGACTTGGGGCAGGGGTTCACCTTCCAGCAGGAAATGAGTCCAAACACACAGCCCAAGTTATGATGAAATTATTTAGATGAGTGCATATTTTGAGATCCGGAATGGCCGTTTAAATGCCCAGATAAAAGCCTAATTGAGAATTTAGATCAAAGCTTATTTTTTTTATTTTTTTAAGATGCTTTAGATCCAGTCTGACAGGGCCTGACCCGTTCTGCAAAGAATGGACAAAAATGCCAGACTACATTAGCAATGCTGGATGAAATATATAACCTAGCCTACCAGATTGATAATGTGTAGCACTCTAGTTCTGCACATTATCAATCTGGGACCACTTCATTTGAATCCGTTTGAAAAAAGGAGGAGATTTTAGTAGAACTCTGATTGGGCGAACCTACCAAAGGTTGGTTTTCAGCCAATCACGGTATCAAATTAAAAACAACCAACAGCTGCTATGAGAAGGCACTAGGTAAGCTGGTCAAGGTGCCTCTGGCTGTTGTACTATCAAAGAAGAAAAAACATGTGATAGCAGCAGCTACGCGTGTGTCCTTCTGCACTGCCATGTTTAAACATCAATACTGCAACGGGATTGGCCCGAACCTTTTTTTGGTTCGGAGACAAACAGTCGAAGCGGTACAAGACAGATTCTCGTGTGTTTGTGAACGCGTAAATTCCAACCAAAAGTCATCTTGCAGGCAAGGTTAAGAGACATAGCCCCGGAGACTTTAACCATGAGTGACAGGTGGTTCGGAAAAGTATTCAGAGAGGCTGGCTGAATAAATATGCAAGCTACACTTTTCAGATTTTTTGGTTAAAAAAAGAAAATAAAAATTTAAACATTGTATCATTTTCTTCCTATTCTTCCATTTCATAGGTATGTTGCTAAGCCCATAAAACTCCAATAAAATACATTGAAAATGTCGCCCTGTATACTAATGTTTCAATTCAACAAGTAGAAAGCTTACATTAAAAAAGTGTTGTTTGTAAAAATACATATTCCGATACAGCTAAAAAAGTTTAAGCAGAACATTTTCTTAATAGCCTTACCACATAGTGTTAATGGTGTTCCTTTAACAGAAAACATGCAGTACTGAAATACATCAGAGGATTTTTACCTGGTACTTCTACTCCGTAAACAACCACATCTTTCATATCTAGCAGCCTGCTCAGGGTTCCCTCCACCTCAGTTGTTGACACGTTCTCTCCTTTCCACCGGAAAGTGTCTCCTGTTCGATCCTTGAAGTACATGTGGCCATACTTATCCATGATCAGCACGTCCCCTGGTGAGAGCATTTAAGAAAGGTCTGTTCAAATAAGATGTTTCAAACAACTTAATACAGCAAGTGTGTGCAGGAGATGAATTCTAACCAGAGAGATAGGCGCTGTCGCCCTTCTTGAAGACACTATTGGCGACCTTCTTGCTCGTTGCGGATTGGTTAACGTAGCCGTCGAACCTGCGAAGGGGGTCGTTCTGAATGATCTTGCCAACAAGCTGACCAGGTTCGCCTTGAACAAGGGAAGCATCAGATTATTTCACATTCGCTAATTTTAAAAAAAAGGTTTGCTACATTCTAATTAAAACTTATTTATGTTTGTATGAAAAATTAAACTTCCAAGGCATCGTTTCCATTATTAGTTTAGTTAATTTTTTTCATTAATAATCCAGTTTCCAGTATTCACTATTTGTATGTGAACGTATAAACTGCTGGATCTCTGTCTAAAGTTCCTTAGAACAACCACTTTGAGCAAATTCTAGCCTATAAGTCATGATTGTATAATGCATACATAAAAAACCTACCAGGTTTACAAGGAATGCAGACTCCATCAGGCCCTCTTATGAGCTCCATGGTTTCCTCGTCAACCCTCACCAGTCTGATGGGATAGATGAAGGGCAGAATTTGGCTGTTAAAGCCACACGCGCCAACCTAGATGGAAAAAAGAAAGATATGAAATATGATAACATTTCCCGAGGTTGGGGAAAGAATAATAACACAACATTTCTATCCGGCCAAATTTGAAGTTGTGATGAGGATTTTTAAAGCTGCAGCGCTAAACTTTAAATATCACGGCTGACACGAGAAGGCAAATTTAAAGCAAATTTCCATTTGACTGAAGACCACCTCTACACCAGATTAAGACTTAACTACAACATTAAAAATCCAACTGAACGTAGTCAGGTCTTCAAAACCAGTGCATGTTGGTCAGGGTGGGTTTATTGGTGTAGTTGCAGTGTATATGGGTTCCAGGGTGAGGCATGGAGGGCTGTAGTGGCAGTAGTAGCAGTGTATCTACTTCCTGTGGCTTGTGGACAGCTGTGTGCGGCTTAGTCATCTGAAACTCTAAAGGAGGGCAGGCCTCATGTCAAGGCACAAACTAGTCATGCCAACACTGTTATCAAGCAGGTGCAATTACTAATCCTTCCTCATCATGCAAATAAGAGAGCGGCACATGCCCAGTCCTCTTGTGAATGGCAATGTGTGTGTGCTGGGTGCCCGCCTTGAGAAAGTATGCAGACCTCCAAATTGTTCAGAGACCAAAGAAAGTTGTGAGTTTTTCCAGGCTCCAATTTAAATGCAAAAATTTACCCGTTATGAGAAAGTAGGACAACCAGTAGTGACAAAAAATTAAATCAAAAAATTACAGCTTACAGAGTTTGCAGTATGATTTTACAACAGCTGCAGCAAAGCTTTAAAACATGGTTTAAAAGCTTGGTTTGATTGGCTGTACTTGATCAATGAAAAGCACATGTCTAGTTGCCAAGCTGATGGCATTGCTGATTGTCTGTGGTGAGTACTAAGAGAACTGCAGCGTCAGGTTTGCTTTCAAAGTGAAATGAGGATGTCCACATTTTCTGTGATCATGCAAAATCCAAATGATTGCAGAGATTTTGAAAACCGTGTGGTGTTCTTTAACCTGGTGTAAAGGTAGTCTAGGAACGCATGTGTTTACACATCAGGAATCTGGAGCAACCGATGATACTTGAAGGAGTATCTGTAGACCTAGTAGACTATTTTACACATCATTTCCCTCCCTTATAATTTATTTCAGAGTCCTTGAGGTTATTTTACTTGAGTTGAACCATTCTCAATGCTTCTTTTTTTAAGGCTGCGTCCCCACCTTGTTCCCAAAGTTGCCCAGGCTGCAGTTGCACTCCGTGGCTCCGTAAAACTCTGCGATCTGTGGGATATTGAAGCGCTTCATGAATTCCTCCCATATGGACTGGCGCAGGCCGTTGCCCAGCGCCATGCGCACCCGATGCTGGCGCTCCGTGTCCCGAACCGGCTGGTTCAGGAGATATCGACAGATCTCTCCGATGTACTGCACAATCTAGACGTTGAATAGGGACACGGAAAGCAAAACGTTTACAATGATCGAAAACTATCCAAATACCATTATTATTTACAAGAAATATCAAAAAGGGGACTCATGGCAGGAACTTTCAATTTAAACAAGGCTTACGGTGCAGTTGTATTTGACACAGTCGTCCCAGAAACGCGATGCAGAGAACTTCTTTCTGATGACCACAGTCATTCCGTGTATTAGGCACTGCCCCACTCCCACAATGTTTCCTGAGATTGAAGAATATGAACAAATCACAGTGTCAGGTCTTGACATGGTTATGATAAAAACAATGGCTAAGCGGACATGATCTATGCAGTAATAATGAACATTAAAATGTCATAAAGAACAGTTTGGAGTCGTATCCATTCAAGCTTAATCTGATCCTGTTTTCCCTCCCTTGACGTTTGAAACAGAAATTGTGCTGAAATCAACAAGATGCCAAGGCCCTTCAGAGGAAGTGCTGTCGGTGGGTCAAACTAATTTGGCTTTGTTTGTGCAAGGACTCAGACCAACATGGTCGTGACGTTTCTCCAACTGTAACCCAACCCAAAGCCAATGGATTGATTTGCATATGGAAACGAGTGAAAATCTACTTGTTAATGCCACCCATTAGCCTCAACACGAGACACCGTCTCAAGATAGTTTTTTTTGTGTTTGTTTTCACCATTTAAATCTTTTTTTTTTTTTTTGTAGGAAACTGAGCCCAAGAGGAAGTACAAGAGGGGAATCCACTCATGCATAGATGAAGTGTAAAACCGACTCCGCTTAACCAAACATACCTGCAGAGTGATAGAGCGGGAGGCAGTCATACAGGACATCGTCTGAGGTCATCCTAAAGCCATAATACACCAAAGCAGCCATGCGGTAGTATCTGAAAAGCAGAATGGATTTTTAGAAATGACAGAAGGGAAACGCTCAAATCAGTCAAATCAAAAGCAGCAAGCTTTACTTTATCTCCATCTCCTTCTGTGCTAAGATTATTTGCACTACACACAACATGGATCCAAAAAGAACAGCTGCAGTTCCTGCGTGTCCATTTGTTGGCCAAACGCCCGTTTCCTACCTGCTGTGCACAACAATGGCAGCTTTAGGCATCCCCGTGGTTCCTGATGTGTAAATATAAAACAGGCGATCTAAAACAGAAAACACAAAAAAGTAGATAAAAATATATGTAGTTGTACTTTGAAGCTTTTTGTTAATGACTCGGTCATCTAACAAGCCTATGTGATCAAGGCACAGATAGAGTTGACCAATGTAAAAAGTAGAATCCATCTCTATTGTATCTTCTGACCCAAAATATTCATTTAGGTGGATTAAAAAATTCATTTTCAATCTCAGTCATCCACTTACATTTAGATTTTGCTTGACTGATTTTACAGAAATCAATCCCTAAAGCCTACAGAACCGAGGAAATGTTTAAAAAATATGGACCGATGCTAGAGTGAAGGATTAAAACACAAGTAGGCTGTGTGTGTGTATACACAGGTCACATGGAAACTTTACATTCTCTGCTGAATTGTTTGGTATACAGAAATTATCTTTGTGGGTCAGGTACTTTATGTACAAAGCTGAGTAAGCAGCAAGACAGCAGTTTCTATTTAAATCTAATGCTGTATATATGATGCTTGGCAAAAAAATATTCATAGCCCAGCATAGCTACATGTATACACAAATGGATTCCCATTACTCATTAGATGCCCCAATGCACATTTTACTCATGCAGATTTTTGGGATATATATATATATATATATATATATATATATATATATAGATATATATATATATATATATATATACTATTCTCGTATATATATCATATAATCTATCTCGATATCTATCTATATATCCTCATATCTCTGCTCTATCTCTCTATATCTACATCTATCTAACTATCTATCATATCTATATCATCTACGATCATATATATAGTAATATATATATATATAAATAAATAAAAGGACATTTGTGTATTTTTGGTCTGAAGAACTCTTATCATTCCTGTTCTATCAACAAAACCAACCAACTGCTAGTACTTGTATCCACTTTTAAACATTTGTTTACTGAACTCTATCCACAGGTAGAGATGTTTCCCACTAGGTGAGCTGGATTTTGGGATATTTGCAGGTCCCACTCTGGACAGCAGCCTGCGGGGAAAGCTGTTGGTGTTCCCACATCAGGCCCCACGAACGCACATTTGCTGGGTTAAACTCGTCACCATTCAATACCTCCAGCTACTTGCAGCTCTGCTGTTCTATGTGTTTTCCCCTCATTTGCACACGTGAGCACCTACGCAGCTAATCTTTCAAAACGAAAAATCCTGTGATAAATGTTTTATCCTCTGTAAACAGAGGAAGGTGAATTATCACAAAAACACTCCTGATAACGTTAGAAAATGGTGTCCGTATAAACCTTCCTTCAATTCCCCCTCTGCCGTTAGTAAAGTCAAACACAGTAATTTAGTGGATCTGAAACCGCGTGTTTCACCTGTGAAGCAGCGCTGCGGCCGTTTAGGCAGGCGAGACGAGGCACCAGCCAGCAGGGTCTCCAAGCACTCGGTTCCCTGCGGTGCTCGCTTGGGGTCCCAGTCTCCAGAGCAAAACATCAGAACTGCCTTTCTCATTGAACTGTGGACCTCCGACACCGCTGTGATAAGAAAACAAACAAAACCAACACTGACATATTGTATAATAATTATTATCCTAATTCAAATCAGTGACGCGGGGAGAACACACGATATGAGGGCAGAAGTTAGGAGAGAAAATAAAGAAAATAAACAACTATAAAAAGACTGAAAAATTCTCAAAGGTTTTCTCTCCTACAGCATATACAAAAATGGAGTGACGAAGCTTTATGTCCCGTCGGCTCAGTACTTCTGCTGCAAGCATGATGGTGGTCTGCACCATTAAAAGGCAGCGCTTCCAATTACTTAAAGGCATTAAGCACACTACATGTTGACGAGCCAATACAGAGAGAGCTCCATCAATCTCTGAGCAAACAGTTGTACACTTTCTCCCCCTTTATAGGCGATGAAATCAAGGATGGGTCGTGGATCCAAGAGGGGAAAAGTAAAGTAGATCCTAAACGTATGTTACAATGCAAGTCCATGTAAAAGACAAAAGGAAGGTCAGTTCCTAATATACTGCTGATTAGTAGATGGCAGATTAATTAATGCAACTTCAATGCCACACAAACACACGATCTTTTCATAACTCAATTATCTCCCAAGTGAGTCAGCTAATCCTTTCGGCGAATGACTTTGATGTTGTATTTAGTTAAAAACTATGATAATGTGCTGCGCTGTTTTCCCCCCGCATTAAAACTGGGATTCATTTACAAACATTCAACTGTTTTTGCGCATCAAAAGGGATCGTAGAACATTTCTAGCCTGTAATAAATATCCGTAGGAATTGAACATTGCTCTACACATTTCTGACAACATTATCGGTTGCTGATTATCACTTATCAGGTGATAATTCTTGTCGGTCCTCTGATACCGCGTAATTGGTGGTAGAGACAGCGCTGCCGACCGATACGGAGGAGACACCTACTCAAATAACCATTTATCTTTCATGACCTCAGCTGCTTTCTCCCAGAACTCGCCTATCTCCTTACAAAGGAAGCAGAACAGCAACCATCAGCATAAGTCGGGTCTGGACATATAAAATGCCTTTTTGGACGGTCGTTGAACTTGAGCTCTTCTGTCATCTCACCATCAGACAGCTCTGAACCAAACACCACAGCCTTGGCGTCGGAGATGGTAACACAGTGGACCAGAGCTTCTAGTCTCAGGTTGAAGTTGATGAGAGCAGCTTCGACTCCGATTTTAGCCATGCCCAGCCAGAGCCCCACGTACTGGGATCTGTTCTCCATGAAGAGGGCCACCACATCGCCTTCCTTAAAGTAGAAACGTCAGGGGGGGAAAAAGTAAGAGCTGTCAAACAACAGTATTTACATCATTTTAATTTTTTTTTTTTTTAGAATCTCTCATGTTACAAACACTAATTTTAATGTATTTTGCTAGGGTATCATATAATAGACAAGTGGTGTATATTGTAATTGCATAGTAGATTTTTACAAAAGCAGCCCCACAGCATGATACCGTCTGCCATCGCCAAATCTCAAAAGTGTGGCCTGCATTTGCATTCGGCCCTTTTACTCTGATGTCCCCCACATAAATTACAGGGAACCAAGAGCCATATACAGAAAACATCCAAAACGTGGAAGGTGGCCTGATGAGACCACAGCTGAACTTTCTGAGCTACATGCCTGAGAGCTAGCTGCACACTACCCTAAATGGATGTTGCTGGTGAAGATTCTCAGTCATCCAGGTCATGGTCATTCCAAAAAAAGTAAAAAAACAAAGCAACTGGACTTGTTTTCCATAGTTGAAGACGTTTCACTTCCTCTCCAGGAAGCTTTCTCAATTCAAAAAGTCTGAAGTAATGTGGAGTACCAAGTAGTATAAAGTTGGTACTCCACATTACTCCAGACTTTTTGATTTGAATTGAGAAAGCTTCCTGGAGAGGAAGCGAAACGTCTTCAACTACGGAAAACAGGTCCAGTTGCTTTGTTTTTTACTTTTTTTGGAACTAAATGGATGTTGTCAGTATGATGCTGTGGGGAAACTTTTCTTCTGAAGAACAGGCGAAACTTTTCAAACTTTTTGTGACAAAAATATAGGAAAACCATGCAGGAGTTTCCTTCTGCTTCTCAATTATGTACGACCTTGTGTTGGCCAAACAGCAAAAAGAATAATAAGAAAAACACAATGAAACACATAAAAACCTTGAGGTTGTCATGTGAATACATTAAAAAAAAATAATCAAAGGGTTTATAATTGTTTACGGTACACCAATTACCAGAATCTTTTACAGAGTATTTCTACCATGTTTTTTTTTTTTTTTACTTTTTTAATACCTTAAAGCCGCGATCCAGCAGCAGGTTGGCCACTCGGTTGGAGTATTCATCCAGCTGTCGGAAAGTCCACCTCTCCCCGGTCCCCTCGAAGATGAGAGCAGTTTTGTCGCCGTGGCGCTGCACAGTTTCCGCAAAGATCTTAGGAATAGTGTTCTTCTCTCTGACGTGGCGCTTCACGTTTAGCTTCACGCGCAGTAACACGTAGGCCGCACTGGAGGAGAAAAAAAATACAACATACACCAGTTTTAAAAACACATTTTTTTTTTAATGCTACAAGTAAATTTTTTTCCTCTGCAAGAAAATCCTAAACCTACTTATATTTAGCTATGTTTGGCGTTTTGGCTTAATGCAGCTAGGGAGAATTATCATTTTATTTTCAAATACTGATGAGCGAGCTGGCTGACCCTTAACGGGATGAAGCCGTTGCTCAAACACAACTGGGTCCGTTATCAACATGTATGCCACTCATAAAAGTAGATAATGCAAAATACTTGCAACTAGCTTGCCCAAGGGGGCAAAGTCTGAATAAATAGCAATGCTTCGTACTTTGTGTTTATTGCACAGAGGTACAAGCAAAAGACACCCTTCAGATAACAGTCATAAAAAACCAACAGGAGAAGTAATTTCATGGTTATAATGTGATCGTGTTGCAATGCTTATCATTACATAAGGGGTTATTTTCATGTTTGGCTAGATAGAAGCAGTTTACTGTGGTTCAAACATATCAATTGACTATTCTATAGTGTTTAGGGTTCTTTCTGTGGCAGCAGAAGAAATCGAATAATAGCAGTAACCTGTTTTAAGCTAAGATTTTAGTAATGGAAAGTTTTCAAAAAACTTAAAAAAAAAAAACATCCATTTTTTAATCATACGCTGTAGCATACCAACGTTTGTTACAAGTGTGGATGCAATCCACATACACATGCTTTGCAAACTACTTCACATAACGACACTGTGAGTCACCGTGGAAATTTTAGCCATAGTCAAAATGAAATCTGTTGAATTCTTAACCTTAAGTCATTGGATAATGTCATCAAAAACTAACAACCCTTCCCAGTTGTAGCAGAGAAAGATGTTCTTTTATTTATATTAAAAAGAGGAAATGTACCCCTGAGTGAAAAAGACGTAAAGCGTTTGCTTTAAACGCCATCCCCTAGTTGGACCACTAGTTGGGGTATTTTGTCACAAGGAGGTCATTAAAAGGCCAGGTTGTCGTTTTCAATTTCCCCTTTCAGCAGTGGTGCGCGGGCGGAAACAGGAAGTTAACCAAAACATATTACCATAGTAACCCCTTTATCTGTAAATATTTGCTTAAGGTTAACACATTGAAGCATCGCCGTCTAGCTGCATTCTTGGCATCAGTGGCCAAGGATTGCAGGATTGCAAACTACATTTTTCACGCTTGCCACTTTCAAAAGGAAACGGAGCTACAACCCCCCCCCCCCCCCCTTGCGAAAGCCTTTAACTTGTGATTTTATTTAACAGGCCGAAACAATGTTGCGTATAAAAAAGGCGATGACTGACACCGCAGGTCAGCGCAACACCCCATCCTCACTGCTGCGGCGTTGTGCTGCGGGGAAGCCTTTTTCTAGCAGGAACAGCTCAGTGCATTGATGTCTGTGTGAAGAAGAAATGGAGCTAAATACAGAGCACAGGGTTATAGGTCAAAGCTAAAATTATGGGTGAGAATTGATGGTCAAGATTTCAAATGTAATGTTCAACAAGCAGTTTTCATCCAACCTATTTTGCAAAGAAGGATTTACAAAATGTTCAGTCTTTTGGATGTGTAAATTCCTTGCAGCTGTGGCAAAAGGTGGCTCAAAAATCATATTTTATTGGGAGAGTTGAGGTAAGTTTGAGATTGTAAAGCTCACAAAATGTAAAAAAAAAAAAAAAATCAGGGGGTATGATTACTTTGGCAAGGTATTGTAAAAGAAGCAATAATTAAAAAGGCTCCTTTGCAATTATGTCCTGACAGACATTATTAGGCAAATCAGAATTTTAAGTTATTTAGATTATTAATGTGAATGCTGCACTTTGCTGCAGACTTAATATCTACGAATGATAACAGCAAGAATAAAATGTTTTTTTTTAAACACAATTTCAAAAAGAGAGAGCATAAAAAAAAACACATTTCAAACTTGTCTAACTTCTATTTTTAATTAAAAGGACAAGACACAAACCTAAAGACTGTTTTAAGATCAAGTTGGTGTTACTTTATGTCAGAGCAGCTTCCTGTGGTTTAAACTAACAAGCTTCAAATGTTCTATTGCTTTCAGCTTTTACATGTTGTTTTAAAATTGCAATGAATGACAGTGACTTAGCGTCTATACATGAGACGCCAAAGACTAGCAGCTGAAATCCCAATTCTGTTGTAAAACATTAAAAATGTGGTATAATTGCTTACATTTTAAAATGTAATTTTTTTTAAATACTTACTGTAGATCTCTGCCAATGGTTTTGGCAACAATGTCCAGAAAGGTCCATCCTCCGCTTCCGAGATAGAAGATCAGGATGCCTGGAATAACCTGGTGCCATGGCAGGCCCACCAGCAGCTTCAACACAAACAGCAGGGCTGTGCAACATGCCAGACGCATCATCCTGAGAGAAGAAAAACAAAACATCACAAATAAAAAAAAAAACATGCATAACTACAAATCTTTCCAGGCTGTGCGTTAGACCACTTCCACAAATGCTGCTTGTAGATTATGTACACAGGAAGGGTTTCTAGAGTTCGCACTGCCATAGAGCCAAAGAATGTTATCTGCACTGATTCTGTTTACACATGCTGCGCCAAGTTTGAACTACTAAACTGGGCTCGGTGTACAGTGTTTTACAAAAGTATTATACCTCTTGCACGTTGGATTTTGTTTTCGCATTTTCTCCCAAACTTCAGTTTATATCATTGGAATTTTATGCAAAAGACATGCATGTGATTGTTAAGTAGAAGGAAAAATAATAGATTTGCACATCTTAGTTGGGTCAGATTGGACACATTGTGTCTTTGGGCATCTGTTCTGAAGTCTTGCAACAGATTCTCAGACGGATTCATGCCTGGACTTTGACTGGGCCACTCGACAGGCCCAGTCAAAAATGATATAAACATTTCTTGCAGGTTGTGGTTCTACATTTTGGGGCCTTATATGTAAGGTGATTCTCTATCCCAGGCCCAAGCCCTTTTCGAGCATCTGTTTCTTCCAAAATTAACATTAACACCGACTAGTGTGACCATTTGCGCTGAAGCATCCTTTGCATTATGATGCTGCAACCACGTTTCTCTATTCAGATGGCTTTTTTCTGAGCAATGTGGAGCATTTGGTTTCTGATACACAAAGCTTTTGCATATAGGTGAAAAAAAAAAGATTAATTTAGGTCTTTTGTGACCATATAATGTTTAATGGCTCCCCTCTTTGACTTTTTCCAAAAACTACACACAAGGCTTGGCTTTTACCTTGCAATTCTTCCCTAAAGGCCAGATTCTTTAGGTAAATGAGTACTAGTTGTCCTATGAGCTGCGGATCAGCACACCACAAGACTACTGGCTGCTTTTATTCCCATTAGTACTGCCTTTCCTTGCCTGACCTGTCTGTTTAGTGGACCAGCCATGAGTTGCTAGGATTGTTGTAGTGCCATACCTGTTCCATTTTCAGAAAACGGACTGAACGGTGCTATGTGAGATGTTCAAACCATTTTTTCATAACCTAGCCCTGCATTAAACCTCTCTAATACCATACATTTCCCCTTCACAGGGGAGCTTTTTCACAATTTTCCTTAAGAAAATACATCCAATGGCTTCAGATCTGTACTTATTTTGAGTTTAAATACCAGAGATGGACTCTAGTTTAAATAACAGAGATGGACTCTACTAACTAGATGGCTGCTGAAGGCAATTGGTAGCTCTGGGTTTTATTTAGGGGTATAAGAGGAAAGGGGACTCGATATTAATGCCTGCCAGACTTTTCAGATTTTCACTTTAAAACACATTGACGTTTGCTTGTGTTTAACTCACTCCACCTTCCCATCAACTCCATTGTGCTGCTGCTGCCACGTTTCCCAGCAGCGACGGTTCAGGGTTATGCTTATTGCCCTTTCCCTGACAGGTGCAGCAATTTGCATAATAATAGATCCTGCTCTTGTCTGACCAGAGCAAGTCCTTCCACGTGTTTCGCCGTGTCCTCCACATGGTTTGTGGGAAATTGAACATTTTTTTGTTTGCAAGCTTACAACATGTGAAGAAACTGAAACGGTATGGATACTTTTGCAAGACACTTTAATGAGTGAGTGAAAAGCTTTTTTAAAAAAAATACATAATAAAATAATGATAAAAAACATTCAGCTGCTTAAAATTTCAGGCTTCTAAAGCCAAATACACAGCTACCTGAGAGGATCCTTTACTTTTCACTTGCAGCTGAGAAATATTTAAGACCTTGAGGAAATCCCATGCAGTTTTTAGTAACACATAAAAGCATCCAAGTGTTACTGATATTAGGGGCCAATGCCACCTGGTAGCCGATGAAAGCGGACCCCAAGCTGTAAATGATATGTTTACATCCCTGCTCATGAGAAATTAATCAGCCCTTATCTCCTCTCACTTTATCATCAAAAAAAAAAAAAAAACAACGGCACATTTAATTTCGCCTGGTGGTGTGTTTTATGCGTCAGCCAACACATAAACCCCTCTGTCATACCCTCATTTCGCATCGCTGGGGACAACGGATAGGATCTGACGTCGGCTCAAAGTCACAAGCGACAGAAAGGCACCAAAGCAGCCTCATGACGGAGAGAGACAAAAGCTTCATCATCCGCCGTTGCTGAACCCGGAAATCTAAAGGCGCGGAGCATCATATTGCGGTGGGGTGGGTGGGTGGATGTTCTGGCACAGAAAGGAAGTCTCAGCCCACTGCTTGTAACCTCTCTAACCATATGCCATGTGCGCGCTTCAGACGAGGCCTTGATTTGAGAACCGGTTGGTCTGTTGTAACCTGATGCGGGTCATCTCGGTGGCAGCTAGGCTTTGCTACACGAGCAGGATGCGCTGCGTAGAGTGCGCGCCGCGGCGTGAGGAAGCGGATGGGACAGACGGCACAACTGCAGCAGCTGTATCTTTCGTGATGAACAGGCATGCGGTCTCCCATATGCATAATTTACCTTTTAAGGGCCGAGAGCTGCCTTTAAATTGCACATCCCAGGGAGCCCACTGATTCACATCGGTGTATAATTGGCTCACAATGTCGAGGAAGTGTCAGGACGCGCTTCCTTTCTCTCCTATGGGGTATAATAACCTGACCATCAACCCGTATGGTTGGCGCACACCAAGCCGCTAGTAGCGGTACGGGGAGGAGGATATATATATATATATATATATATTTTTTGCTTACCTTGCCCCTTTCTTCTCTCTGCTACAGCATGTATGTGCGCAGCAATCCGACCGTGAAGCTCGATGTGGGAGATTCCACCTTGATCGGCTTACAGGCCAGCCCGGTCGCTCCCTCCGGCTCGATGGAGGCTCAGAGAAACGCACCCAAGCAGACGCTCGCGCTGGGCTCCTCTCCTCCTGCCGTCAACCCCGCAACGACCTCCCGCTGCTGCCGCTGAGAAAATGCCCGAGCGATTGCGCGTCGACTTCGACCCGGCGATCATCATCCGTCCAGGGTCACGGTCGCTTTTATTATTCTCCGCTCCATTGTCACCGGCGAGCGCACAACGGGCAGGCGTAATTCAAATGACCTTATAATTTTCTAAGCCGAGCCCGCCCACCGCAGTCGGCGCGTCAAATCAGTGAATCAGGAATAAAAGCTGACAGACGGGGCGACCGGACCAATAGACGGAGAGGGACTGTTTCTTACGTCTCGTCCGGGGGGAGGTGGGGTCTGCGGCGGTGTGGGAGAGGAAATGCGGCGCAGGCTCTGCTTTGCTGGCCCGCAAGGCTGTGGGTCCGCTCCTCTCTGGTTCGCCGGCGTGAGGGGCGAGGGATGAGGGGGGTGGCCCTTATAATGTACAGTTTCTACCCTATATAGGACCAACTGTTTACACAAATTACAGCAAGTAAGTAAAGTACACATCAACTTAAAGATTTTCAGGCCTTGTCCAAATTAAAATAAAGATTTTTAAGACAATCTTAGTAGGCCTAGGCATCTTTCTGAAAGGTTATTCATACGCACATCATTTCTGGATAAAAAAAAATATCCCCTAGCCCACAATAATATAGTTAATGTGCCAAGCCTGTAAACGGTTATGAAATTTAGTCACTGAACTCTTCTTCCTATTAGGTGATGCACTCTTGGGTCATTTTGTCTTCAATCTCTCCTGGACAAAGCAACTAAAGAAGCTATTTGTTGTTTAACATAAAAAACAAAAAACACACCTTTAAGCAACGTCTGGGTCTTTGTGTGCCTGCTCCGTCATCTTAAAACTGCCAGTCACAGCGGGTGGCCAGTCTAACTGGTTCTTTTCAAGGTGTATTTTCTTGTAAAAAGGGAGTTGTTAATTTCCACGTGCGCCGCATGCCTTTTGAGGACCGGCGCAGGACAGCTGCAAGTTAACGACTTTATGCAATAACGTTTTCCAACACGTTTTCTTAAACAAGAAGAATGAAAGAGAAAAAAAAACAAAGGGAAGGAGAAACTTTTGAGGCGCCCAAAGCCTCGGGGGCCTACTGACCCGGTAAAACCTTTTTCATATCATTCATAGTAAAATTACAAAACACCACACACCCTCTCCTTAATAATGCACAGACATATATTATCATTAGATTCACAGGGTTTATTCCTAATGGAGAATTGTGTTGCATCTGTATCAGCCGTACAAGTATGGTCAATGTAGGCGTATTGGCCGTTAGACCTGTGGTGAGCACTGGAATCATGCCACATTTCTCATGGCCCACCCACCCTCTGCATTCCCTGGCTTTGAAATGGTGAGGACCCAAACAGGCCGGCCCACCCCAGCGGTCTCCACCCGTTGATGACGAGGCTGTTATGGTGTAAAATGAGTCCTACCTCGCCACACCACTTCATTACCCTCCCTACTCCACTCAACTAATACTGCTGTGTCAACAAAAGGGGCCTGCTGATTAGCAAGGAATGAGGCAGGACAGGGTATGAAGTGTCATAAATAAAATAACCAGTTCCTACCCTTTTAACACGACGACCTATAACCTGGATATTTTCAAACTGGCAAATTGTTGATCTAATTGCAGGCTTGGGTGGTTTTTGGAGAGGTGCCAATTTATTAAAAAAAAAAATTTAATTTTTTTTTTGATAGAAAATGTGTGCTTACATTGAAAACACAGCCTGGTAATAAAGTACGGAGGACTCGCTGCAAGATTTCACATAATAATCTGTAAAAATTTATTGTTAATTAACTTATTCTACTTGGTGTGCCTTTGGGATTGGACAAATTTCAACATAGACTCTAAAGCCTGGGTGTCCAAAGTGTGGCCCAGGGGCCATTTGCGGTCCCTGGACTGATTTTGTGTGTGCAACTCAGGAATAATTTGGTCCACCAGCTCAGGCTGTTGATGCGGATGGAGACTTTTTTATTTTTAGGACAAAATAATTAGACAAGGTAAGCTCTTTTTCCAGTTTAAAATGTTAGGCACAGCATAAAGTATTTGTCTTTTAATAACCACACTTTTTACACTCTTGGTCGGTCCTACAGAAAATCTGACTAACTTGTTTAACTTGCGTGCTCATATTTCATGGAGGAGTTTGATATTATATTATATATAATTGTTTGACCCTCGACTACTTTTGACTTGACAATTTTGGCCCACGGGACGAAAAGTTTGGACATCCCTGCTCTAAAGCATTTGCGTTGTACTTGAGGTGCACAGAGTCTAACTCTGATAATTATATTTAGGGATCTCCAGACTTTAAAAAAAAAATGCAATGTTCACCAAGAAAATTTTCTGCAAAGGTACAGAGTATAAATTAAACACATTTGAAGGATGAATTTTATTAAACATGCAAATAAAAGAGGAAAAAAGTAAATAAAAAAAATCTAAATGAACATACTAGAAGCACCTAGTTGGTTGATTTGTGCCTTTTGTGATATCACCAATGTGTGCAGAAGAAGTTTTATTTTATTTTAGGAAAGTAGACTTTAGCCTTCAGATTTGCACCTTCACATACACATCTAAATGAGATTTTGTTGCACTAGCTCAAGAAAGGTGCACATCAGATTTTTTTTATATTACAAGCAGATTTTCAACAAAATGGAAAGAAAAAAATTAGAGATCAACTGATTGTGATGACTGAAAGAATTTTTTTTTTTTTTTTAGTCTGGCAAGCAGCTCTAATGGCCAAGACAGACCAACAAAATATCCAGATATTAGGACTTATTAAGCAACATGCTAGAACATTTCTACAATTTGCTATGGCTGATCTTGAAAAAGGCCCTAATTTTAGTAACTGCAGAATGTAAGGTTTATATTTTACATAACGTAACAGGAATGTGACACAGCTTTAAGCATGTTGCCCAACCTGGGGCAATTATAAAAGCTCTGTTGCAACAAAACTCTGGCTCTGTTGTGCAACATTTTACTCCCCTTTACAATAATTAAAAAAAAAAAAACTTTATACATGTAATTCAATTTTATGTTGCCCCTTTTCAAACGGCTGCTTGTACCTGCATTAATATCATGGCATCAAACACAACCGTTGTACCGAAACTGAGCTGTGTCATTTAGCACAGGAACAAACGTTATTACTCTGCAAATGCACAAAGTGCACTGATGCAGTCATCGCAATATGAATACAGTAGGAGATGCACTTTCCAAACGAGAGTTAATTTATCAATCACTGGCTAAAAATTATCAAGATAAGATACTGCCTGACCCAAAAGACACAACGGAAGAGAGGTTTAGGGTTGTGACACTCTGGTGTTACCAGTTGGACTATTCCTGCAGTCAATGGATGGATTAAACTGCTCCAACAAGATTTAAATAGTTTTGAAATACTTTAAAACCGTTTTGTTAAGCACATTCAGATCAACACATTTTTTTTTCAGTTTAACTATTAGATATTTTTGAAAGGCCTTTGAATTTTTATAGGGCTGCAGCTTGAGTAGGAGGGGATATTTTAGGTTACAAAAACAACACATACACCTGAATTAAATCCATTTAAATGAGTATCCTAAATAAATATCCAAAAACGCCAACGCTTTTTGATGCTTTGTGTGTTTTATTATTACAAATTAGTCTATATAGAGGAAATTACATAAAGAGCTCTGAGCTTTTAACAAGAACAACAGTGACATCTGTGCTGTCGTGTTTCTCTAAGCAATCAATTCATGCCATTTCAAATGTGAGGAAACGATTTCTTGTACGCTACCGCAGAAATACACTTAACATCCTCTCACACCTTAGACAAACCGGGGGTTGGAAAAAATGTCTCTGTTACTACGCAGTAACTTGCCGTGAGCCAAATGTCAGAATAGCAAGCATGCTTTAAATAACATACATGCTGAACAATGCCCATTACCTCCTTGTTGTCTCTGGCATTATTCAGATCGGATTGTAGATCTGTTAAACTCAACTAACCCCCCCATCTCATTAAATAATTATATATACAAAAAAAGGAAAATAAAAAAGGACATATAGTTCCAAAGCATATTGCTTTTAAATTAGCTGCTTCTGCCTAACTTTTATATTCTTTAACGGGTTTGGTGAAGCAGTCATAACTGCACTTCGCAGGCTCTCGTCTTCAGTCGTCCAGTTCAAGACCAAAGTGTGCGTAGAGTTCTCGCGTGGTGGTCCCCCTCAGAGCAGCTGCAAGACACAAACACAGATTACAAGGTCAACTCGCTCTGCTCGGCATTTCAAACAATCCCCTGAACACTGACCAGACCAAGATCACAGCGTGGGACATCCACACCAGCGCTCAACATGGGGATAGACAAAAAAAACCCAACAACCACCGTGTTAAAATGTTACCGGCGCCACACTACGTTTTGCATTCTTGGCCATTTGAATATACATTTTCATTCTTTTTGACGAAAGAACGCAAATAATTGCTCTTTTAAGAACATCTGAACAAACCTTCAGCTTTAGCATTTCATAGTAGGTAAGTCCGTTGATCTAACGGAGTGTGAAGAAAGTATTGTAGGGGAGAGCTGCTTTGACTACTGGTTTATTATTTACCACTGTTAGAGATCAAATTGGGTGAACGAAAATGAAAAACAATAAAAAAAAAAAAAATTGTTAACACTATCTCATGATGACCATCCTACCACAAATAAAGAAAAAGCAGCTTTCTTAGCTCAGAGTAGTTCACATTTAGAGATCAATTAAGATACCATTCTATCTAAGCAGCCGGCACCACGTCTAACGCTGCAGGGTAAGAAAAGGAACATTTGACAACACAGAATGAATAAGCGATGCAGGTATAACAGAATTATCAGTGTTAAAGTAAGAGACTATTTGTTTGATACGACTGTTCTGCAGATTGATTTTAATGGCAGTAAATCTGAGACATTGTACATATGTTAGCATTAGCTTTTCAGGAATACAGCAGGCAGGGTCTTCAAACACACACAGAGGTCTCTTGTTCTTTCTGTACTCCATTGCTTTTCAATGCAAACAGCTAAATACTTTTGCCTGTTCCTAGAATTACTGTTGAGGGCTTCTACTATATGTTGAATAGGCATTTAACCTCTCCTCTCACCCAGCTTTTCCTTCCAGTGGAAAACTATTAAGTTCATTAAAGCCAAAAATAAACCCCAAACAAATTCATATCAAAGATCTTGTTTACATTAGTGTCCTGTCAAATTGATGGTTAACAGAACAGGTAAAAGCGTCCTCAAGGCAACATTTGAACAAATGTTTGCGAAGGTGACACCAGGGTTAATTAAAAAGCCAAAGATTAAACATCAACTTTTAAACTAAATCAAACACGCAGAAATGTAAGAAGAGATAAAACATGCTGGTATATAAACAGTTATGGCTTTTGTGATAATCTAGGTCTGTGAATAACTATGATTTGGATAGATGTATAGTTCCACCAGAAAAGACAATAACATTATTATGAATAAAAATAACACATACATAAACACTCACTCCATGGCCACATTATTAGGTACACCTTGCTGACATCAGGTTGGACCTTCTTTTACTTTTCTTTTTTAAAGAACTGCCCTTGTTCTTCATGGCGAGGTTGTTGGAAACCTTGTCGATATGGACAAGTTGGCATCACAGAGTTGCTGCAGATATTTCGGCTGCTTATTCCTGAAGTTAACCTCCCGTTCCCTCACATAGCAAAGGTGTGCTATTAAATTGAGATCTGGTGAGATCTTGAGGTCCCTGGATAAAGTAAGATCAATTTCATCTTCAAGAAGTCGGCGTGCGATGATCTGAACTTTGTGACTTGGTACAGTTTCCTGCTGAATGAAGCCGTCAGACGACTGGAACACTGTAGTCATAAAAGGATGGATACAGTGAGCTAAAAAACTCTGACTCAGAAAGAAAATATCTCCCACACCATTGTACAAGCAGCAGCAGCAGCAGCCTGAGCCCTCGACACAAGGCAGGACGCAACGGACCCATGCTTTTATGTTTTAGGTCAAATTATGACCCCAAAATCTGAATCTCACAGCTGAAGATGCAGCATTTATAGTTGCAACTCTGGTTAGTCAGTATGAATCAAAGCCACAGTTTTCTCTGATTAGCTGTCAAGATTGGACACAAGGTGTGGTTCTTCAGCTGGTGTTTCACATCTGCTTCAAGGTTCAGCGTCTTATCCGTTCACTGCCGGTATTTCAAGTGGTCACTTGAGCTGCTTTTGCCTTTCTATCACCTTGACCTACGGCAGTCCGCCTATTCGCCTCAGACATCAACAAGGCCTTTTCGTCCGTGTGACGGCTGGTCCCTGGACATTTTGTCTTCTTTGGTCCCTTCTCCGAGAAGTTGTTGTGAGTGAATATCCCAGTAGATCAGCAGTTTCTGAAACACTCAGACCAGCTTGAAACTAACAACCATACATCTTCATGCCAGTTCAGACGGACAGTTTGAAGCTCACAGACTCGTTTCCTCTTCTAACAATTTTAATCTCTGTGATTTAATTTAATGTGTAGATTCACAGCTGATACATACTAAGGAAAAAAATGTGAAGGACAGTTAGTCCTGCTTTTAAATTAGCCTCAAAGTGCAGAAAATGCCAGTGTATTAAGAAACATACATTAAAAATGGTTTGTTCAAATTATTTACGGTTTTTATCCTTACAGACAGACACAGAGAAACCCATAATTCATAACAAAAGGACGGTTGTCTTTAGAGGGTACAACAGGGCATCTCTTACCCCTCGCCCTGCCCACCAATCCCCTCCCTGTCCGTATAAGAACATACAGTACAACGGCACTCAGTGTCCAAGTGTAGACTCTTTGTATAAGTGTGCTTGTCTGAGACAAAGTGACGAGTAGAAAGAGAAAGAACAGGGGTGTGGGGTGAGAGAAGATAGTCCGTGTTTGTATTTGACTGCATGTGGACATGCGAGTGTATGAATATATCCATAGGCACAGACAGAGACGGTAATTGTCTGTCAATGTGTGTGTGATGTGAAAGGCTGTCATTGTGTCAGAGGGGAAATGCCACCTCCGTTCACTAAGAGGTCATTATCATCGCAACTCTTCACTGTACTTGGAATTTAAAGAGATAGGGAGCTTTTAACCCATAAAACAGATTTTGCAAGTTTTACTAAGCACCCAAACTGCAGAAGAAGTTAATGCGTGGGTTAACAAAAGGGAGTATAGAGTTTTTTCATGTTGGTGGCTGAGATACAAAGATATAAGAATGTGTAGAGGTGGGTGAAGTCAAGAGTCAAACTAACATGACCATGATTCACCATAACTTCCTAATATTGTGAAAGGCACAAGCATCACCCTTTTTACCCTGCCCACATGAGCATTTATACTTGGTGTGAATGTATTATTGTCCAACATTTGTTGTGGCCCTAACATTATACAACCATTTATGACATAAACAAATGAAAGATCACTCAATAAAAGACTTTGCTGTGCCTGCCACGAGAAAACAAATGTGCATCTCTGCTGCCCTCTAATGGCAACAAACATCCCTCTTAAAACTGTTCTGTATGAGTAGGCAATATTAAATGCTGACCGGCATTTTTTCAGACTTGCAGCTTCCTGTATCCCATTCTTTTTTTTTTTTTCTCCGAATGTGGACTTTATGGTTTGGTTAAATAGTAACACCATACAAGGAGTGAGGCAGGATAACAATCAGAAACTACATACAACCATTCTTGCTTCGAAGGCTGTTCAGAATCACCTGCTACAAAGATACTTCCCTGTCTCTAAAAATGAACGACAGTTATAAAAAAGGTTTTGGCTGTTTATATAATAATATCTGCCATTAAATCAGACATAACATTTTCTGATTTAGGCAGGTTAAAGCTATGGTTTGTAATCCTGTTCAGAAACACTTTTTGTTATATTGGGTGAAATGGTCCTTCCATCCTGAAAGTGGTTAATACATCATGTATTCGGAAAAAGGAGGTTAAAAAGTTAGATCTCTGTGAGAGGAGCAGGCAAAACTCTGAAACAGTTTTAACAAGTATGTTTCCATTGATCTGGATGGAAAGAACCAATCAGATGCCTTCATGTCTCGTCCTGTCCACGCCACCTTGTGTCCATTTAGTTCCAGTGGTATCACCTTGGCTCCATCCGAATACCCATAATTATAGCTTCTAGCAGTAAGACAGTAAGAACTCTATTGTGTGGAATGAACTACAAAGTGCGCAATCTCTTCTCTCCGGACATTTTCGTTGATTTCCATGAGGGGGCTGTGCTTATACGTCATGTCACGCATAGAATTGTGGAGGGTTTGTTAGCGCCAGTAAGGGACGTCGCAGGATTCCTAGGCAAAACTAGCCACAGGAGAGAGCGTACAGGCCACTTTTCTTACCTACTTCCTTACTGACTGCACTATTCAGACACCACTTATCGCGACCGC
This sequence comes from Fundulus heteroclitus, assembly GCF_011125445.2. Classification (NCBI taxonomy): domain Eukaryota; kingdom Metazoa; phylum Chordata; class Actinopteri; order Cyprinodontiformes; family Fundulidae; genus Fundulus; species Fundulus heteroclitus. The sequence continues at coordinate 260,616 of NC_046368.1, forward strand.
TAACGCACTTCTGCTTTGGCTAAAGAGTCCTTGGTCTATAAGGGCTAATTCGCATTGAGCCCTTATGTATTGTTTGTCCCACATGCCAATCATTCTGACTGTCAGGATGCAGCTTATTGGCTGCATGCTGAGCCTCTCTCCCTCTCTCTTGTTCCTGCGCAGCCTGATCAGTTTCACCTGGCAGGCTGCAATTAACCCACAACTGCTTCCACCTGTTCCCACCGCTTTATCAGACTCACCTCTTTCTGTTCCCGTCGCCGGTCCATAGCGTTCACTCCCGCTCAGTCCCTGCCAGTTTTTCTTGTCAGCTCCGTTCGTACCCGTCAGCCTGAAGACTCCGTTCACCTGGTCATGTTACAGTCAGCCCATAGACTTTCCGACAGTTTTGTTTCCTCCAGTATTCAGCTCAGACGTTCAGACCTCCACCGCTCGGCTCAGACGTTCAGACCTCCACCGCTCGGCTCAGACGTTCAGACCTCCACCGCTCGGCTCGGACGTTCAGCCCTCCACTGCACGGCTCGGACGTCCTGTGCTCCACTACTCGGCTCTGAGGTTCTGCTCGCCTCTGCTCAGCTCTGATGCTCTGCTCGCCACTGCTCGGCTCTGACGTTCTGCTCGCCTCTACTCGGCTCTGATGATCTGCTCGGCTCTGCTCGTCTCTGATGCTCTGCTCGGCTCCGATGCTCTGCTCGCCTCTGCTCGGCTCTGATGATCTGCTCGCCACTGCTCGACTCTGACGTTCTGCTCGCCTCTGCTCGGCTCTGATGATCTGCTCGCCACTGCTCGACTCTGACGTTCTGCTCGCCTCTGCTCGGCTCTGATGATCTGCTCGCCACTGCTCGACTCTGATGATCTGCTCGCCTCTGCTCGGCTCTGACGTTCTGCTCGCCACTGCTCTGCTCGGCTCTGATGCTCTGCGCTCCACGGCTCTGCTCAGATGTCCTGCTCTCCAGTGCTCGGCTCCAGAGTTCCTCCCGGTCAGTCTCTCCACACTCCTCCTGCCAGCCAGCTTCTACACCCTTCACCTCCGTCCGTTGAAAGACTCTGGTCTCATCCTCCATCTTCCAAACTATTCAATAAAACTCACTCATAAGAACTGACTCTGTGTGTGCGTACTGTGTCCGGGTTCATCCCAGAAAAATATATCATAACATTATGGACCGGCCAAGGGATGAACCCGAGCACGCACAGAGCCTGGTGTAGAAGCTGGTAGGATCTGCCTCGCCTCCGGTTCGTCTCGCCTGGGTCGCAAAGTTGCGACGCCACGCTTCCGTCTCGCCTCGCCTGGGTCGCCGTGCGGCGACGCCTTGCCTCTGTTTCGCCATGGTCGCTGGATTGCGACGTTACGCTTCTGGTTCGTCTGCCGAGGTCGCATCCGCGACGCCCCGCTTCTGACTCTGTTTCCTGGTTCGTTTTTTGCAAGTTCCGCCTCCTACGCTGCGCAGCCGTTAAAGACGGCGCTCCTCGTCGTCGCTGCCCAGCGTTAACTTTTGCTGCTGCCCAGCAGATTCAGACTTTGCTGCCCAGCGCCTTCTGGTTTTTGTTTGGAGTTATTTTTTGGTGTTGTGTTCTAGATCTGCTTTAGTTTCTAGTCTTTTTGTATATTTTTTATTGTTTTAGAAGATTTATTTCCGCCTTCTGTTCTTTGTTTTGGCTCAACTTTAGTTTTGCTTTACTTAGGATTTTTTGAGATTTATGTTGCTTTTGAGTATTGTGTTTTATTTTGTTGGTTTTGTCCGGGTTTTTGTGTCCCAGGTTTACTCTAGTCGTTCGGGTTTTTTTTTAGTAGTCTAGTTTTTGGTTTTCTTAGTCAGCTAGTTCGGGTTTTGTTCTCCGTCTTCTTGTTTTAGCCATAGCCCTGATTTAGTGTTCTAGGTTCGCCTTAGTCTTCTGAGTTTTGTTTTTGAGTTCCAGTTTTTTATTTTAGACTTCTTGCTTGCTTCTGTACAGATTTCTAGCTTTAGTTATCTAGTTTTTCATTAATTTAGTCGTACTTGCCCTCATCTCCCTGTTCTGTTTCGTTTCATAGTTTTGCTTTAGCTTTTGGTTCCTTTCCTAGTTTACCAGTCTTGTTTTGATTTTTCAGTTTGAGACCCTGTAGTTTCGTCAGCCCTGTAGTTTCGTTAGCTCTGTAGTCCCTGTCTTGACCCTGTAGTCCCTGTCTAGCCCCCGTAGTTTCAGTCTAGCCCCTGTAATTCCAGTCTAGCCTCTGTAGTTTCTGTCCTAGCCCTGTAGTTCTAGTCTTGTTCTGTATTTGTTTTTTTTTTTTTTTTTTTGTTTTTTTCTTTATTTTAGTTTTGTTTTGTCTTTATTTTTTCCCCCTTTAGTATTTAGGTGTCAGGGTTCCTGCGCCATCTGGGTTCCTGCGCTGTATGGGTTCCTGCGTTGGATGGAGTCCAGCGCTCTTAAAGGTCCCTGTGTTCTCTAGGTCCCTACGCTTTCTAGGTCCCTACACCCTTCTCCTGTTTTCGTTGTATGTTTTGCCCTGTTTAGGTTAGTTTAGTTCCCTTCCGTAGTTGTTTTGTTCTGTCTTGCCCTAGTGTCTCTGTGTTGTTCCCCTGTTTAGGCGCATGCAGGTCGCTGTCAGAGTCCTCCGGCGCACCCATGTCGCCGGCTGAGCCCTCTGGTGGGCCAGACTGTCGCTGCCCTGCGCATGCAGGTTGCCGCCAGAGCCCTCCGGCGCTCCTATGACGCCGGCTGAGCCCTCTGGTGTGCCAGCCTGTCGCCACCCAGTGCACGCAGGTCGCCGCCAGAGCCCTCCGGTGCTTAAGTCGCTGTCTGTGCCCTCTGGCGCGCCTGGCCTGTTGCTGCCTAGCTCACCCTCTTGTTGTTATTCCCTTGTTTAGGCGCTGCCAGAGCCCTCCGGCGCCCCTATGTCGCCGGCTGAGCCCTCTGGTGCGCCAACCTGTCGCTGCCCAGCGCACGCAGGTCGCCGCCAGAGCCCTCCAGTGCTTAAGTCGCTGTCTGTGCCCTCTGGCGCACTAGGCCTGTTGCTGCCTAGCTCACCCTCTAGTTCCCTGGTGTTTAGGTCTTGTTTTCCTGGCGTTTAGATTTAGTGTTCCCCGGCGTGTTAGGACGCCCTCAGATTCTCGGTTCCCCAGCGTGTTAGGACGCCCTCTGATTCTCGGTTTCCCGGCGTGTTAGGACGCCCTCTGATTCGTGGTTCCCCGGCATGTTAGGACGCCCTCTTTTCTCGGTTCCTCGGCGTGTTAGTACGCCCTCCGTTCTTGTTCCCTGGTGTTTTAGATATTCCTGTTTCCCTTGTGCCCCGGCGTTCCCTTTGCGCCCCGGCATTCTTCTTCCTGGCGCCCCGGCGTTCTCTTCCCCAAGCCCCGGTGTTTCCCTCACGCCCCGGCGGGTTTTCCCCTGGCGTTTCTGTACACCAGTCGTGTTCCAGCAGGAGTTGTTGAGCCTTGGTGTTTTCGTACGCCTGTTCTTCCCTCTGGCGTTGTCGTACGCTTGTTCTTCCCTCTGGCGTTGTCGTACGCTTGTTCTTCCCTCTGGCGTTGTCGTACGCTTGTTCTTCCCTCTGGCGTTGTCGTACGCCTGTTCTTCCCTCTGGCGTTGTCGTACGCCTGTTCTTCCCTCTGGCGTTGTCGTACGCTTATCCTTCCCTTTGGCGTTAAGTACGCCTGTTCCTTCCCTTTGGCGTTAAGTACGCCCGTTCCTTCCCTTTGGCGTTAAGTACGCCCGTTCCTTCCCCTTGGCGTTAAGTACGCCCGTTCCTTCCCTTTGGCGTTAAGTACGCCCGTTCCTTCCCTTTGGCGTTAAGTACGCCCGTACCTTCCCTTTGGCGTTAAGTACGCCCGTACCTTCCCTTTGGCGTTAAGTACGCCCGTTCCTTCCCTTTGGAGTTAAGTACGCTTGTTCCTTCCCTTTGGCGTTAAGTACGCCCGTTCCTTCCCTTTGGCGTTAAGTACGCCCGTTCCTTCCCTTTGGCGTTAAGTACGCCCGTTCTTTCCCCTTGGCGTTTTGTACGCCCGTTCCTTCCCCTTGGCGTTAAGTACGCCCGTTCCTTCCCTTTGGCGTTAAGTACGTCCGTTCCTTCCCTTTGGCGTTAAGTACGCCCGTTCCTTCCCTTTGGCGTTTAGTACGCCCGTTCTTTCCCCTTGGCGTTTTGTACGCCCGTTCTTTTCCTTTGGCGTTAAGTACGTCCGTTCTTCCCTCTTGGCGTTTTTGTACGCCTATATTTTCCCCTTGACGCTGTCATGCGTCCGTTTCGCCTCGGCGTTTCCCTCACGCCCCGGCGATCTCGCCCCTTGGGCCCCAGCGCTCCTCTCACGCTTCGGCGTTGTTTCTCCTTGGCGTTTCCACACGCCCGTTCCTTGCCCTTGGCGTTTCCATACGCCCGTTCCTTCCCCTTGGCGTTTCCATACGCCCGTTCCTTCCCTTTTGGCGTTTCCATACGCCCGATCTTTCCCTTTTTGGCGTTTCCATACGCCCGATCCTTCCCTTTTGGCGTTGTGTACGCCCGTTCTTTCCCTTTTGGCGCTGTGTTGCGCCCGTTCCTTCCCTTTGGCGCTGTGTTGCGCCCGTTCCTTCCCTTTGGCGCTGTGTTGCGCCCGTTCCTTCCCTTTGGCGCTGTGTTGCGCTCGCTCTTTCCCCAGCGCTGTCAAGCACTCGCTTTTTCCCCCGGCGCAGTCAAGCGTTCGTGCCTTTCCCTGATGTGCCGCCCCCTGATTGTGCTTTGGCACATCAGTGTTCTCTTGCTCCTTGGTTCCCCGTGTTCTCTGGCCCCTTTGGTTCCCCGTATTCTCTGGCCCCTTTTGTGTTTGCAGGCTCTTTGGTCCCTCAGTGTTCGGTTTCGACTCTTGCCCGCCTTCCTGGGCCCCCTCCACCCGCCCGGCGTGGGGATTCTGGGCCGTCCGGTGTCCGGCCTTGGGGGGGGGGGTACTGTCAGGATGCAGCTTATTGGCTGCATGCTGAGCCTCTCTCCCTCTCTCTTGTTCCTGCGCAGCCTGATCAGTTTCACCTGGCAGGCTGCAATTAACCCACAACTGCTTCCACCTGTTCCCACCGCTTTATCAGACTCACCTCTTTCTGTTCCCGTCGCCGGTCCATAGCGTTCACTCCCGCTCAGTCCCTGCCAGTTTTTCTTGTCAGCTCCGTTCGTACCCGTCAGCCTGAAGACTCCGTTCACCTGGTCATGTTACAGTCAGCCCATAGACTTTCCGACAGTTTTGTTTCCTCCAGTATTCAGCTCAGACGTTCAGACCTCCACCGCTCGGCTCAGACGTTCAGACCTCCACCGCTCGGCTCAGACGTTCAGACCTCCACCGCTCGGCTCGGACGTTCAGCCCTCCACTGCACGGCTCGGACGTCCTGTGCTCCACTACTCGGCTCTGAGGTTCTGCTCGCCTCTGCTCAGCTCTGATGCTCTGCTCGCCTCTGCTCGGCTCTGATGATCTGCTCGCCACTGCTCGACTCTGACGTTCTGCCTCGCCTCTGCTCGGCTCTGATGCTCTGCTCGGCTCTGCTCGTCTCTGACGTTCTGCTCGCCTCTACTCGGCTCTGATGATCTGCTCGGCTCTGCTCGTCTCTGATGCTCTGCTCGGCTCCGATGCTCTGCTCGCCTCTGCTCGGCTCTGATGATCTGCTCGCCACTGCTCGACTCTGACGTTCTGCTCGCCTCTGCTCGGCTCTGATGATCTGCTCGCCACTGCTCGACTCTGACGTTCTGCTCGCCTCTGCTCGGCTCTGATGATCTGCTCGCCACTGCTCGACTCTGATGATCTGCTCGCCTCTGCTCGGCTCTGACGTTCTGCTCGCCACTGCTCTGCTCGGCTCTGATGCTCTGCGCTCCACGGCTCTGCTCAGATGTCCTGCTCTCCAGTGCTCGGCTCCAGAGTTCCTCCCGGTCAGTCTCTCCACACTCCTCCTGCCAGCCAGCTTCTACACCCTTCACCTCCGTCCGTTGAAAGACTCTGGTCTCATCCTCCATCTTCCAAACTATTCAATAAAACTCACTCATAAGAACTGACTCTGTGTGTGCGTACTGTGTCCGGGTTCATCCCAGAAAAATATATCATAACACTGACACGCTCACTTAACACCAATCTTCCTTGTTAGTTTCTGCTTGCTGGCTGCACGATTCTAGTGTTTATTATCCGGTTAGCATTGGTGTTAGCCTTTCATTGTAGCTCCGCTGCTCTAACAGTATACTTGGAACATGGCTGAGAGTCGCAAGAAGCAAACAGAGTACAAGTTTATGAGAAGAAGAGGAAGGATTCAGTAGAACGAAATAAGAGCACAGTGGATTTGGGATTTTTTTTCCCCCATGCGATCCCCCTGAGGAGCCGAAGAGCAGGTAAGACGGTCTTGCACATGCGCAGTTAGTCAAAAAGGGACTTGGGCATTTCTTACTTACATTTCTAGAAAAATCGCAGACGCAACTTTTAAAGTTAGCAAAATAATATTTATTACTTGATTTTTTTTAATTTCCTTCCAACCTAGAAGTTTGTAGAGATTTATTTGGCTTTTGGTGAACATACTTGCGGTATGACTTGAGAAACAAGGGTTTCCAGTACCCTTTCGCAAGTCCCTCACAACAGTTACGTTGCAGTTTCCTGCAGAAAAACACCAACACGGGGCTGCACAGTGGTGCAGTTGGTAGGATTGTTTATTTGCAGCAAGAAGGTCTTGGGTTCAAATCCCTGCCTGGAGATTGCATGTTCTCCCAATGCAGGAGGAATGAGCCAAAACTATTTTAAAAGGCTTATGGAGGGACTGGACACATAAAAATGTTTTGACCCAAACCCTTCAGATTACTACATAATGTTACCAAACACTAAGGACTTCTGACACTTAACATTGCAAAACCTTTCTTGCTATTGTTCTAGCACTTAACAGATTAAAACAATTATTTAGTCTGATTTAATGTCAAGGCAGTGAAGAAAAAAGAAAGAAAAAAAATTGCATATTTTCATACAGTGTAGGTAAACATTTGATTTCACCTGTATAATTGATAATTATAAATTAGAGACTTCAGAATACCTTGGCCTCTGCCGTGTATTTTTTAACGTTCAAAAGAATGTCTCACCAATACGGCCCAGAAGAGTCTGTCCAATGTCTTTGATGTCATTGTATTCATGCAACTTATCAATATGCTGGTCTAGCTCTTCAACTCTATATCCCCTGCAAAACAAAACAAAACAAAACAAAAAAAAACATTGAATGTTGGTCTTAAACCAGAGCCGTTTGATTTGATTGTTTCTATGAATGCATAGAAATGCTAAATTATTACAAGTGCAGAAAAGAAGACCTGCATGGTCTTTAAATGATTAAGTCTTATATGGAAAACTATTAACTTCACGGTTACTAATATTTTACAAAACATCTCCACATGTCTCAGCAATGCCACAGAGGTTTGACCTCACATATTTAATATAGAAAAGCAAACACAGCTGTACTCACTGTTCCTCCAGCTGTGCTATCTCTGAATCCAGCTGCCTTTTCTTCCTCTGTAGTTCTGCCACCTCCTCTTCGGCACTCAATTTAGGACTTTCTGCTACTTGAAGCTGTGAGGTTCAAACACAAAAAACATAAAAACCCAATGTACACAGGACACAGGAAGCAAAAGCACAGTATTGTGTAAGTGTAAAAGAGAGAAAGCTACTTACAGGTGATTTGAAGTGGGAATTCACCTTCCTAAACTTTGACAATGGAGTTCTAGATTTTAAATAGGGTTGAAAAAAAAAGTAAATAACTGGACATGTTTCACGCAAAAACATTTAAATTAATTAGCAGCTGTGACTTATCTTCAGCCTGTTTAATTTAATACCACAGTACTAAACAGTGTATTTTACTCGCAACACGCAGGCATTTAGAAAACATGTTATTTTTATTTTGCTTGGTTAGAGCTACTTTGCAGCAAATCAGCAGCACAATTCCAATAAACCATGGACAAATTATATTTGCACAGGTTGATCCATTTAAAAGTTACGCAACGCCTACATGTAAATATTAAACATTAAAAAAAAAAAAGTTTAATTAGCCCCTTTTAAGACACCTAAGCCACTTGAGATTCCCTCCTCAAGTCTTTTCTCTCCCCGAGATGAAGCGTTAGCATCGTTAGCTGTTAGCTACCATCGGAGCTAAGCTAACTGTCAGTTACCTCTTTGATGCTTCTTGCTTTAGGTCGTCTTCCACCGGCGCTGTGGCACTATTTGCACTGTCAACACTCTGCTCTGTGCTCATTTTGTTGGAACTTCAACAGAAACACGTTCATTCGCGCTAATGTTCCGATACAACAACGCCGAGAAGAAGAAGAAGAGGTTTGAAGCTCGCGGCTAAAGCTAAAAACAGACTCATCGCGGTATTTGATTGGATATTGAAACAAGGAGGCGGGACTTGGAGACCAGAACTACACACGGAGCACTCACCAAGTTTATTGGATTTTTATTTTAATTGAAAAGTTGAAACTTTGAAAAATAAGCATAAAATAGTGACAATACACTCAAACTCCTACCAAAGTTAAAGCGCAATTTATTTAAAGAGCAGCACATGTTAAAGTAACTGAAGTTGACCAAAATACTTAGGCCTAAGCTATAATACTAATGCTAGTAGTCTACTATAAATGTATGGAAAGTGAAACAACTCAAATGATAATAACATAAAATTAACAGATACAAAATAATTTGTAAAAAATCAAGCCAAGTGCATTAACATGGGAAAAGTCCCCTTAAGAACTCTGGTAAGTGGCGGTGGCAAATATCCCATTGAAATCAAACAGAACGGAAGCCAAACAACAGATGTGAAGCATGGATTTACGTGTTTTTCCTTTTTGTATTATATTAGGAGAAAAAATTAATTTCATATAGATACAGCTCCTTCACATTTATTTTACCTGAAGTGTCTTTTTAGCTGTTGTAATATCACACGGTAACATTTTCTTTTACATTTTTTACTTTAATTTGAGCACAGTTATTTGGTGACAGTAAATATCCCACAAGTTTAAGTAACGTCTTTTAACAGAACCAACAGTGTCACATTTTTTGTTACCGCTAACAGTTCATATCAATATTTTTTGTCACTCATTTAAGAAAGTGCAACTCATATTATTAACCATAGCAGCCTTCAGGTTATCTGCTTTGTTGGGTCTGGTGTTTCTGATCTTTGTCTTGACAAAACTTCATTCTGAATGGGGTGCAGTTCATGTGAGTTTCCTGGCAAGTAACATCATCCTCATTGAACCAGCTTTTGGTACCTTGGGCAGTGTGGCCAGTGGCCAATCCTGATAGAAAATTAAATCAGCATCTCTATAAGGCTTGCAGAAGGAAGCATAAAGACTTCTTTCCCACGTGTCTTTCCCACGGCCAAAACTTAACAGATCAAAAACTTATCTAAAAGGAACAAATCATAAAAACCTAATAAAAATCAATACGGTTCACCTTGAACCTAAAAATAAAACAATTAAATGTGGTCTATTAAATATAAGGTCTCTCCCTCCAAAGACTTTGTTAGTTAACAAATTGATTTCTGATAAACAGATTGATTTGTTTTGTCTCACAGAAACCTGGCTACAAGAGGACTACGTTAGTATAAATGAGTCAACTCCCTCCAATTATTCAAATTTCCACATTCCCAGATCTGTGGGAAGAGGAGGAGGAGTGGGAACCATCTTTCAGTCTGATTAATTAATTAGTCCCAGGCCAATTAATAACTACAGTTGTTTTGAACATTTAACCCTCAGTTTCCCTCCTCCAAACTGCAAAGCAATAAAACCTCTTCTGTTTGTTGTTTTGTATCGTCCACTAGGCCCTTACACTCAGTTTTTGGATGAGTTGTCAGATTTCTTATCTGATTTGGTGTTAAATACTGATAAGGCTATTATAGTGGGTGATTTTAACATCCATGTTGACACAGAATGTGATAACCTTAGTGTAGCCTTTAAAACTATCCTAGATTCAATTGGTTTTGCTCAAAATGTGCATAAACCGATGCACTCTTGGCTCCATACTTTAGACCTTGTGCTGACATATGGCATTGATTGTGAAGAATTAACAGTATTTCCTCACAACCCTGTCCTATCTGATCATTTTTTAATAACATTTGAGTTTAATCTAACAGAGTTCTCCACCCCCAAAAGAGGGTTCCATTATAGTGGATCTTTATCGGATAATGCTGTATCAAAACTTAAAGAGTCTGTCCCCTTTTTAATATCCTCCATATTGCAGAAATGCCCTGTAGATGGCAGCAATGTTGTTTCTTCCAATTCACAAATAGATGTCTTTGTAAACGGTATGACTTCGTCATTGCGTTCTGCATTAGACAATGTAGCTCCCTTGAAAAAGAAGGTGATTATTCACAGGAAGCTGGCTCCTTGGTTTAATTCAGAGCTGCGTTCCTTGAAGCACAATGTTAGGAAATTGGAGAGAAAATGGCGCTCTACACACCAAGAGGAATCCTACCTAATCTGGAAGAACAGTCTATTGTTGTATAACAAGACTCTTCGCAGAGTTAGAGCAGCATATTTTTCATCATTAATTGAGGAGAATAAAAATAATCCTAGATTTCTCTTCAGTACAGTTGCCAAACTTACCCAGAGCCACAGCTCTGTTGATCCATCCATTCCCTTAGCTCTTAGCAGTAATGATTTTATGGGATTCTTCATAAATAAAATTGATTCCATTAAAAATAAAATAATTGGCATCCTCCCAAACATGATTACCTCGTCCTCAGTAAGTGAGGCAGCATTGGAGGAATCCTTAGAACCTGCGCAGTGTCTGAACTGTTTAAAAGCAGTAAAGCTTTCTGAGCTATCTAAACATTTTAGCTTCATCTAAACCTTCTACCTGTATGTTAGACCCAATCCCAACCAAGTTGTTTAAGGAGGTATTCCCTCTGATCAGTGGTCCTATTTTAGACATGATTAATCTATCCTTGGTAAATGGATATGTACCACAGGCTTTTAAAGTAGCTGTTATTAAACCTTTACTTAAGAAACCATCTCTTGATCAAGATGAGTTAGTAAATTACAGACCTATATCTAATCTTCTTTTCTTATCTAAAATTCTTGAGAAAGTAGTTGCTAATCAACTATGTGAACATTTACAAAGTAATGACCTACTTGAGGAGTTTCAGTCAGGCTTCAGAGCTCATCATAGCACTGAAACAGCTCTGGTGAAGGTCACCAATGATATTCTCATGGCCTCAGATAATGGACTTGTGTCTATACTTGTCCTGTTAGATCTCAGTGCTGCATTTGATACAGTTGATCACAATATTCTCCTACAAAGACTTGAGCATACTGTAGGGATTAAGGGAAAAGCATTAGGCTGGTTTAAATCTTATCTGTCGGACAGATTCCAGTTTGTTCATGTTAATAATAAATCTTCTTCAAACTCTAGGGTCACTTGTGGAGTACCACAGGGTTCAGTCCTTGGACCAATTCTATTTACTATATATATGCTTCCGATTGGCAAAATTATCAGACAGCATGGGATTAATTTCCACTGTTATGCTGATGACACTCAGCTATATTTATCCATAAATCCTGATGAATCCAATCAGTTACTTCGACTGCAGTCATGTCTTGATGACATCAAAAGCTGGATGACTTTAAATTTCCTGCATTTAAATTCTGACAAGACAGAAGTTGTAATCTTTGGGCCAGAGTCTTCAAAAAATAAAGTTCTTAATCAATCACTTAATCTGGATGGCATTAACTTGGCCTCTGGTAATAAAGTTAAAAATCTTGGTGTTGTTTTCAACCAAGACATGTCATTTAAATCCCATATTAAACAGATTTCCAGAGTTTCCTTTTTTCACCTCCGGAATATCGCCAAAATTAGAAACATTCTGTCCAGGAGTGATGCTGAAAAACTAGTCCATGCATTTGTTACTTCAAGGCTGGACTATTGTAATTCTTTACTATCAGGAAGTCCACAAAATGCAGTTCGAAGTCTTCAGCTGATTCAAAATGCTGCGGCAAGAGTTCTGATGAAAATCAACAAGAGGGATCATATTTCTCCAATTTTAGCTTCCCTTCATTGGCTTCCTGTTAAATCAAGAATAGAATTTAAAATTCTCCTTCTAACGTATAAAGCCCTTAATAATCAAGCTCCATCATATATCAGAGCTCTGATTACCCCGTATGTTCCTAACAGAGCACTTCGCTCTCAGACTGCAGGTCTGCTGCTGGTTCCTAGAGTCTCTAAAAGTAGAATGGGAGGCAGATCCTTTAGCTATCAGGCTCCTCTCCTGTGGAACCAACTCCCAGTTTTGGTCCGTGAGGCAGACACCCTATCTATTTTTAAGACTAATGTTAAAACTTTCCTTTTTGACAAAGCTTATAGTTAGAGTGGCTCATACCCTGAGCTATCTCTATAGTTGTGCTGTGATAGGCCTAGGCTGCTGGAGGACATCAGGGTCTAATTTTCTCACTCTACTGATTTCTACTGTTCTTCAGTCTACTGTTCTCCAGTTTTGCATTGTATTACATTGAAATGACTGTCGTCATTTCAGCTTTTAACTTTTTGCTCTCTCTCTTTTTCTTCATAGTAGGTACACCTGGTCTGGCGTTCTGTTAACTGTGACATCATCCAGAGAAGACGGCTCACCCGCTATTACCATCTAATGTAGAACAGATTACTGGATCAATGTGTGCTTCTGTGCTTTTTTGTTTCTCTTGTTGTGTCTCTGCTCTGTCTTCCGTAACCCCAGTCGATTGAGGCAGATGACCGTTCATACTGAGCCCGGTTCTGCCGGAGGTTTTCCTTCCCGTTAATGGGGAGTTTTTCTTCCCACTGTCGCTTCATGCTTGCTCAGTATGAGGGATTGCAGCAAAGCCATGTACAATGCAGACGACTCTCCCTGTGGCTCTACGGTTCCCCAGGAGTGAATGCTGCTTGTCGGGACTTTGATGCAATCAACTGGTTTCCTTATATAGGACATTTTTGACCAATCTGTATAATCTGACCCAATCTGTATAATATGATTGAACTTGATTTTGTAAAGTGCCTTGAGATGACATGTTTCATGATTTGGCGCTATATAAATAAAATTGAATTGAATTGAATTGAATTAAAACTGGTACTCTAAATCATCACTGATTATGGAAACTTTACACTGGACTTAAAGCAAGATGGATTCTGTGCGACCATGCAGAGTGAGAAGGATGGAAAGGAAGGGAAAGCCTTCTTAGACCATACAATACCAATATCATACAAAACCATAAAATGTCAATTAACATGCATTCTATATTTTATATATGTTACATTAAAACTTAATGGTGGGCTTAAATATTTACAGATTTGTTAGTGAAATGTAACCTAAGAAGGCAATATCCTTTCCCATTGATGTAAAAGGGTTACAAAAAGTCTTAAAAGTGTAGTACTGATGACTATGTAATGTAGTGTAACTATTTGTCAACATGTTTTATCAATGATGTACATCTCTAAAGTCAAGACAAAATATTCACGTCTTAGTTAAGATATGCGTTTGAAACAGTCAAATTAATTTTTTTCTCTAGAACACTGAATTAAAAAAGGAGCACTTTCTTTTGCATTGTGACTCTACATACTAATCAGCACAAAAAGAAAAAAACACGAAATGACATAACAGTCAATACAATCATAACAATTTACTTACTGTCCATCAGATGGCGCCAAAGACCTCGTTAGCTTTTGTCTCACAATGTTGAATTTTTGACCCTCTTTATGTGAAACAACCCACACACTAAAATTAATATTGTGTAAAAAAAAAAGGCAATGCTGTCATATTTAATCAGGAGTTAATCCTGTATTTCAGATTTATGCACTACCTAAGGTCTGAAAATCACTCTAAAGCTACAAATAGTTATGGATTTACAGAGCAAAAGGTCATACTCAATCGACAAAAACAGAAAAAGAAACTTGGTTTTCACCACACACTGGGTCCAAAGCCATTTGGTTCCATTCCCTTCTCAAGTTCAAGAAGGTCTGTCAAAGATCTAGCTCTTAAAACTTAAAAAAGAGACAACGCATTCATGGGGACAACAATAGGAGGTTGAAGCAGGAAGAGAAGGCCAGACATTCAAAGGAACAGACATGGCACGGAGGGTATAAAATCCCATCCATTCTGTGTTATGTCCTCTGGATTCATTGCTTATTTATTAGTTGTTATACAGAAACAGAGAGTGCGGAAAATAAAAAATTCAGACAAGAAGCATGGCTTTTCCTCCTTTAAAAAAAACCACTATCACAGACACTGGAGGGTAATGGCTCCGGCATGCACTCGTGTGTGTGTGTGTGTGTGTGTGTGTGGGAGAAAGAGATTTATGGAGGTGGGCTATTTCTCCCCCATCTTTGACACAGGAGCCATGTAGTTGTAGCATCAGAAACCCTGAAAGCCTGCAATCCCTAACCTTCATCAAACAGGAACAATGTCGGCAATGATTTGAATTTTGGAAGAACATAAATGCAACCAAAAAAACGATGATTCCTTAATGTGAGCTATTAAAAACTGAAAATAAATATAAAAAGTTCTGCTCGGGTGAAAATAGCTAAGAATTGTGAATTGAGAGTACACACCTTTAATAACTATGTATTTAGGTGGCACAGCAAATGCATATCATATATAATGTGTAGTTCATAAAGTACTGCATAGTCATCTGCATAAAGTGAAATGTGTTCCAGCAGCAATTTAACAACTTGCATGTTGCATGGACTAAGAACTTTGTTGAATTCAGCTGGTATCATGCATTGCACACCAATGACTTTCAGCAGTAAATCAGGCCAATAGTGTGACAAGCAAAGTTGAAAGAAATGTACAAATAAGCGAACACAAAACATTTCCATGCTAATTGAACTATTGGGAGCATGAGCACCAGGTGTGAAAGTAAACATTAAAGGAGCAATAAGTAAGAAATTTACTGCAAAATTAATCAAAATCATTCTCATTTGTCACTTGGTAAGGAAGTAACAATCGGTCCTCTTAATCAACAATTTCTTAGCCAAGTTTAAAACCTAGTGGTACTGTCCGGAACTACTTCTGTGCAGAGTGTAGCCCATGTATACTTCCTGGTTCCTCAGCCAATCATATGACAGTTCCCAGGGTTCCCAGAAAAGAACGCAGCATTTGATATCTTATCTTGGCAAGAGAGCAGAAGCCTGAAAACATGGAAGCCAGTAAGAGAAGCGGACCAGAAATAGAACAAAATACAGCATCATACACTATCCTGTTTAAGTAAAAATTCTGTGGACTTTATAGCAGCAACGGACCGTTGAGGAACAGACAGGCTGTTGTGTATGTGTTGTTCCAATTTAAAATGCTAGGTGTCATAATTATTTATTTCTCCTTTAAATGTTACATGGATAAAATAGCAAGTTAGAACAACATCAACTAAAGGTTTAAACTTAACAGCTTCTTATGTTCAGTTCATACAGAGATCCAAAGAAAAAAAAGTCGCATTCAAGTGGGTTTGGTGCGAAACAAAGGATGAAAATGTGTTAAAAATAAACTCTCAATCACTCCTAAGTATGGTTGAAGAGCTTTGATGTGTGCCATGTTTACCTTTTAAAGGCCCTGAGAACCTTAATGGTCCTAATGTGAGATGCTGAATAAACATCGGGTCACAAGAAAGAAGATTCTTGATTATTTTAAGTAGTTTTTAAAAACATTTTTGCACAGGGACACAATTATCGCAGAGGTTAAGAGTTGAATTGGGAAAGGCCAACAGATAATGGCACATGCACTCTGCCACATTGATATGTTTTCTCTTTTTTTTGGTCAAATTCTTCTTTCTCTTTTTTGATCAGGTAAGTGAGTACAGGAATCCAAGTGCAGAAATTCAGTACAGAGCAATAAAAAGAGACACTCTGAGCACTTCTCCTGACTTTACAGTTTTTCTTTTCGCTTTTACCATATATCCCATTGCAGACATGACTCCAGTTAAATTTGCTCACTCTGGCTCCAGTGCTTCTGTGTTTGTCTGTCTTTTTCTTTTCCTCCCAACCACCAAACTGTTGTGGCAGGTTGCTGCTCATGCTGAGCTTTCTTCTGGAAGTTTCTTCCTGTTTAAAGGAGGTGGTTTCTCTCCACCGTTGCCACATGCTTGCTCTGCATGCGGGGTTGCTACAAAATCCACATTCAATGCAATCTGCTGGTTTCCAAAGACAGACAAATGTTTTACCATTTTCCAGAAAATAATCAGCTGAAATTGATTGCATTGTATTCTAAATGAATTGCACTTTGATAAAAATCAGACTAATTGACTGGATTGGTTTGGAATGAACAGTGTTGATCCGAACACAATTTGGAGCGGATTGGATTCTACAGTAATTTTACATCAATTAGACTTTATTGTCTTTTAAAGTCTCTTTACAAGACGGTAGAAAAGACCATGATTCCAGCTTATCATTTCAACCTTTTCACTTGTTTGTTGGGCTAGCTGGACAGCCTCCTACTGAGTTGCATGAGTATAATTCATGAAAACCCAGCTACTTCTTTGTGCAGCAGCTAAACCTCTGCTGAATAATTCTGTTTAGAGATAATAAAACAGCACAAATAAGGTAATTTACTTCGAGCTGGGGAGACCAAAGGAGTACAAAAGACACAGAGAAGGCTGACGGAGGGGGAGAGAGTTGGCTTAGCTGAGTGAAGCGGAGGTGAAGAGGATGATGACCAACACGTCGTAACATATTGATTCACATCTTAAAGTATCTGCAGTGAGGGTGCCCATGCTGGCTGCATCTAAATATTTCACCTTACCTGTGCCTTACAGCCTCACTTTCTGAGCCTAATGCAACACAGTCACTATGTTTTTGCAAAAAGAGGGAAAACACATACATTTGATCCAAAATGTCATGCAGATGTGGATTTCTTTGTTCCATGCAGGCCTATATAGACAATACATGTAGCAATACCAGAAAAAAAGATATTTTATTACACTTATAAGAAGTGGGTGTTTGAGTTTGGATATGAAATTCAGACGATTATCAGGTGCTTTGGATGAAGAGAAGAGCTTCTTCTTTTGTTTTAGGTGAAGTTCAGTGACTGATTTTTATCACCTCATACAGCCCTTGGCAAAGTTACTGCAACATTTTGGATCTTTTTATTCATATCAATCAATTCATTTCAAGAAAGGACGTTTTTAAAATGGACAAATAGAAAAATAGCCTTAAAATCCCTCAATTTTGTATGTTCACAGCCCTGAAAAACCTTCAAGTTGAGTCTATTAATCTATTATAATTTACACTCGTAAAAGAAATTTGCGTGGATAGGGCATCACAATTGGTTTGTGCTCAGGGGCCAAGATCTTCCTTTGTCAAGTTCTGACCCACTAAATTTGTTCTAAGCCCAAAACTTTCATTAAACTGCAAGCTGGATCAGAGACATTTTACACAATAAAAAACAAAAACAATACATTTTCAGGTTGCGCATTCAAGTATTTACGCTGCACACTTTAAACCATGTGTAAACTGAAGTTAAAAATCTATTTATGAATGGAAATCCTGAAAAAACAGTCTTGAGGAAAATTAAATAACAGCTCGGAAATATCAAGATTTATTATTTAAATTGGTTTTATTGTTTCTTTTAAGTGTTTTTATGCATTATCTTTTAATCTTAGTTTTTTAATGGATGTGTTTTAGCTTGTAGCGATGCACAGCACTTAGTTTCAGCTGTTGGCTGTTTTAAGCGTTTATAAATACAGACGGTATTTAACATTTATTTTCAAAATGATGTCGTGTTTCATCAAGAGATGTGTTAATCAAAGGGAAATGATCATAATCAGAAGGTTTTTTTTTAACATGATGCAGCAGCTCTGTCATATAAATACCATCAGAAAATGGTAGATCATGTCTCAGACTGGCTGGCCTTGGGTGGATTTCCTCTCCTCTCCGCCTCCATCTGTTGTACGCTCTGTGCTATGTTCTATTTCTCATTCATGAGGTCTGACTCATCTGTCTAATAATTACCTCTATTTCCTCTCCAAAATAGTTTTCACTTCTTTCTTTATATTGCTTGATTACCCTCCCTGCTTCTCTGACTCATTTGGTTTATTGCGGAAGCTTCCTGTTTTCATCTTTTCACCCACATTCTCTAAGTGCCAACTGACTATCATCTCCTCACCTCTGACAGATTTGTTTATCATCACTTCTAAGCACCAAATCACCCCCCTCCCAGCCCAGTTCTTGCTTCCTATCCTTGTCGTTCAGTTGTGTTTAGTGTCATGGCTGTCATCTCGTTGCCTCGAGGCTGGCTGCATGCAGATCTCATTGCTGTTGTAAAGTTTAAAACTTGGCAGGTGTCACTGTTTTCTCGTGATGCTAATTTATCCTGTACAGTTGTTAAAAAAGAAAACAAACCCAATATGTTTAATTGGTGTTTTTCCAATAAACCTTTGTCTGACATGCTGTGGAAACAACAACAGCTTCAATGTTCTTGCTCTGAGCTGCTGTTGTGACCTGATGGTACCATATCAGTTTTAGAAGTTGGTATTGTCTTTTCAATCTTTTTTCAAGCAAACCCGAAGCCAATGCTATGAGAGTCAGTCAAATGTTCTCTTTTTTCTAGTTCACAAAACAACAACCTTCTCTGGTCTTTGTGCCTTTAACATCGCCGTGTTTCAGTGTAAGCAAAGTGTTCAGACAGAGGACCTTAATGGTCCTAATGTGAGATTCTGAATAAACATCGGGTGACAAGAAAGAAGATTCATGATTATTTTAAGAAGGTTTTTTTAAAAAAATTATTGCACAGGGACACAATTAGCGCACAGGTTAGGAGCTGAATTGGGAAAGGCCAACAGATAATGGTACATGCACTCAGCGACATTGATATGTTTTCTCTTTTTTTTGGGTCAAATTCTTCTTTCAGACTTGCTTCCTTTAGGCTCTTTTTTGTAAGTGAGTACAGGAATCCAAGTAGAGAAATTCAGTACAGAGCAATAAAAACAGCCATTCTGAGCACTTCTCCTGACTTTACAGTTTTTCTTTTCGCTTTTACCATATATCCCATTGCAGACATGACTCCAGTTAAATTTGCTCACTCTGGCTCCGATGCTTCTGTGTTTGTCTGTCTTTTTCCTTTCCTCTCAACCACCAAGCTGTTGTGGCAGGTTGCTGCTCATGCTGAGGTTTCTTCTGGAATTTTCTTCCTGTTTAAAGGAGGTGGTTTCTCTCCACCGTCACCAAATGCTTGCTCTGCATGCTGGGTTGCTACAAAATTCAATGCGATCTGCTGGTTTCCTAAGACAGACAAATGTTTTACCATTTTCCAGAAAATAATCAGCTGAAATTGACTGCATTGTATTCTAAATGAGTCAGTCAAATGTTCTCTTTTTTCTAGTTCACAAAACAACAACCTTCTCTGGTCTTTGTGCCTTTAACATCGCCGTGTTTCAGTGTAAGCAAAGTGTTCAGACAGATGTGCAATGTTAGCTGCCTTTTGGCGTTTTGGTTGACAGATTCACACAGATGAGTCGTAGATTTCTGCAGTTCCCCTAGAGTTGCCATCAGCCTCTCCTGCTTCTCTGAATAATGCTCTGCTTGCATAGCTTGATGTCTTGGTGGGTTCCTCAGTTATGCGTCTTGTCATTTTCAAATTAAAGATTAAATGGCGGTCCAGGAGGTTTATTTAGATTTGTATTGCTGTTTTAAAATCTAACCCTCGTTTAAAATGCTTCGCAACTCCATTTCTTCTGTTTTTCTTTTGTCCTCACGATCCTGTGTTCTCACTAATGTTCTCTGACAAACCTCCAAGGTCTGCACAGAACAGCTGGACTTATTTACACAGACAGGCTCTTTTTAATTATTGGGGACTCCTGAAGGTGATCTGTCACTAAGGATTTATTGGTATGGTATGAATTGTCTTGGACAGCTTTCTGAAATTGTTTACTCTTTCACTCTTTATGTTTTTGAGAAACCAACCATACTTGCTTTTCATACTCAATTTTGATCAAACATTATTTCATAATTTTGCTTTTGTACTAAACATGTAGAAATATGGCAGCATTACAGCATTATTGAGAATACAAATTCACAAATAATTGATCTCCACATACATAAATCTTTAAATACAATAGTAACACAATTAAAGACTTTTTATAAATGTAATATAAGTGTTGAATAGATGTGAGGTTATCAACTAAATAAACGTGTGGCGACAACTATACAAACATCTTTCTGTTTGAGATTCATGGTTCTATCGACAACCCCGATCAAAGAATTTGATCTGTATGTACCAATATAGTCAATCTGGTAGTATTAAAAAATTATATTCACGTGAAAATTGCTTGACTGACTTTTCTCTTATTCAGTTTATTTAATGCACTTTTAATTTAATATCTTTAGAAGTTGGCAATCTGTCAGCCTAAGAACAAACATTGGAATTCATGCTCTCTGAACTACAAAAATAAGCCAAATAATGAAATACTTGTTATTTTATATGTTGTTTTCTATAAGAACTAATTTAGGTGTAGATGAGATTGATCTTATTTTTCTTTATTTTATTTGTGCAACATTGACGGTTATACTCATATTCTGACTTATTTTTCCCCTAAAACCTTGTACTGATGGTAGAACAGTTTTAGCAAAGTGTAAAACATTCTCCTACATGTCACAAAGTTGAAAATGTAGACTTTATAGTTGCTAAACTAGGGGTAAAAATACTTTTTCTGCCTCCTGAGTTCTGAACCATTATTTTAGACTCAATGTAATCTGAATTGAAAAAATCTGTTACTGGAAGAACATTATTAGTAGATGTTAGGTGCCATAATATTTTCAGCACAAACCTGAAACTGATAAAAAAAAGAATAACACAGCAACAGTAATCACAAATAAAGAGAAGGCAGTAAAATTTTCACTCACTTTTATTAGCAACAATGTGTCTGTTACTTATATATTAAAACAGGGACAGAAACATGTCTGCTGTACTATACTGAGTCTGAAAAACAGCTGGATCATTAAATAAAGCAGCTAATGAAAATACCTGAACATAAAAGAACAATTCAGTTTAATAAACACCTCTAATCATAATAATAATCGTCTTAATAATATATTTATCTCATACTTCCTTATGGCACTACATTTGCTATGCAACTGCCAAAAATTCAGCTTCATAAAATATGAACATATATGTCACATATATGTGTGTCTGTGTGTGTTCTGTGTGCACAGGTTGGCTTATGGCTGTCTCGATGCGGACCGGGTCGGGTTTCATTTGGCCGTCCCTCAGTTTCAGAAGTTTAAAGGGACGTCAGAGGGTTTAAGATTAAAATAAAGTTTCGATAAGTATAAATGTGTCGGCTTGGCAGTCAGCTGTGGCGGATATGATCAGAGTATTGAGCACTGGAGCGTGTTATGGCTGTGATTATGCCCTTGAAAAGTTAGATTTGTGTGTGTCTGTTTGTGTAAAGTGCCTTGCAAAAGTATTCATACCTCTTGAACTCTATTAGGTTTGTTATGCTACGACCATAAACTTCAGTTTGTGTTGTTTTATAGGAGAAAGCAACACAACTTCTTGTATTACTATAGATTCCACAATTTCCTATAAATAAATAAAAAAAAATCAGAAGAGTGTGACATGTAGTTGTGTTCATCTCTTCAGGAAACTTCCTTTGCTTCAATCACAGCTGCAAATATTTTGGGGGTATGTCTCTGCTAGCTTTGCACATCAAAAGATGGAAATTAGATGTGGACTTTGATTGGTCCATTTTAACAGGAATCTGCTTTGATCTAAACCATTTTGTTGTAGCTCTGTCTGCATGTTTTTGGTTATTATCCTATTGGAAGTGAGCACCAGGTCTCAGGTTTTTGGCAGACTTTTGCTATTTTTTTTTGGGGGGGGGGGATTGTGGAAAACCTCAAGTTAAACATATCAAACTTCACTTTTAAAACATTATTTTCTTCTCATTACTCTTCCATAACAGCCAGATGTTTGGACTGCATGACTAGTTAATTGTCCTGTAGACAGCTTTTACTATCCGGGGTTTATGGGTCTATGCAACTCCTCCAGAGCCACTATGGCCGGTCTTGGCTCCTTCTCTTATTATTGCTCCTGTTAAGAGGACATTCAGTTGGAAGTTGTGCCATGCTTTTTCTATTTTCAGATGACAGGCTAAACGGTGCTTTCTGAGATGTTTTAAATTAGGGATATTGTTTTATAACCTCGCTTTGTTTTAAACGCTTCCACCCACTTAATCGCTGACCAGGCTGGTGTGTTCATTGGTCTTCATGATGCAACTTTTACACTAATACTTTCTAAGAAACCTCTGAAAGAAAAGCTGACCTTTATACTGAGATTAAATAGACTGCAGATGGTCTTCTGAAGGCCTTTGATTGCGCTTGATTTTATTCAGGGATATCAACGTAAAGGGGGATGAGCTCAAATTAATTGCAAATGTTTTCTGATTTTTATTTGTAAAACACCTTAAATATTTTGTAAACTCCATAATTATGCAGTACTTTTATATTTGTCTATAACATGAAATCCCATCAAATTAGCCTGACCTTTTTGGTTGCGGTGTTAAAACTCAAAGAGGTATTCATACTGTTGCAAGGCACTGTGTATGCTCGGGTTTATAAGAGGACAACACTAAATTATGCACCGTTTCACTTTCAGGTAAATAAATGACCATGATTTTTGATCAATTCTAGAGTGAGACAAAGAAAGAGAGCGAATGGTACAAATCTATCTAAAATCCATTTCATAGAGAAAAAGAGGGTTGGGGATCCAGAGAGCACACTCCAATCAGCTTCAAATCCCTCACTCAGCTGACTCTTTTGAAATCAAGCAGCAAATAATTTCAGCTTTATGTCCTTGGACCATAAAAAATGCTCTTCCAGTTGGAATATCAGCCCTTCAGCCAGTCCGGTCAGCCTGGTGGAGAAAATAAAAACAATCCAGAGCAGGAACTTTCAGAGTACCTCAGAGCAAGAGCGCATTTTCTTCAGTCCAGCAACTTCAGAAGGGGGGGGGGGGGGGGGGGGGGGGGGCAGAGAAAGAGAGAGAGAGAGAGAGAGACTGGAGTGTGGCCTATTAAATCTTGATACGTGTGCCTTTAAGGGTGAATCTTTAGCCAAAGCATCTGGATATCAGTGGTCACATAAAGCACTAGATGTACACTGAAAAGTCCACAAGCCCAAACTTCAGTAAAGAGCAGAGATCACACCGAAATTTAAAAAACCCCTCGTAAAACTTTAGTCTGTCTTAGAATAAAGA
This sequence comes from Fundulus heteroclitus, assembly GCF_011125445.2. NCBI lineage: Eukaryota > Metazoa > Chordata > Actinopteri > Cyprinodontiformes > Fundulidae > Fundulus > Fundulus heteroclitus. The sequence continues at coordinate 283,755 of NC_046368.1, forward strand.
AATTATTAGAGTTTGCCATTTAATCTGCTTGGATGCGTCTGTCTGTGGCACACGGCGCTCCCTTCCCCTTTCACAATGAAATATTATTGCAACACGCCTCTACTCCTAGATCATTAAGCATTTGGGTGACGGGTTGTGTTTGATTATAATGAACTGAAGACTCTGGCATAACGACCGAACACAAACACACAATGCATGCCCGTGCACTCACATACACTTAAACATAACGCAGGAACACAAACCCACTTCTGCCTGTAAGAACATGGAGGTTTTCCTTGTGCCCTCTTAGAGGATAAACACCATGTGCTGTCTGCAGACTCTCAGAGTGACTATTAAACTTGAGACGTGAAAGGATTTAAAAAAAAAAAAAAAAAAATGAGAGGGATTTAAAATCTTCCGTGAGCCCTTAATATCTTAAAATATGATGTCCAAAGTTAAAACTATCAAAAGACATCTGTGGGTGGCAGCCAAAAAACGTGAAAACACCCTCATCCTCCTCTCCAATCTTCGTGGACAGTATTTGATAATCTCTATAATCTGTTGCTGCAGGAACAAACAGATCATCCCTTCTCAGTATAGGACAACATCAGACTTCTCCCTGTCATATTTCATTTTGTAGCAGCTGTGTAAAAGAGAAAATCCACTCCTGATCACATCGTCGTTTTGGCGTCGCGGTAATCTGCCAGTGTTTCAGATCAGGAAGCAGGACGACACAAACTTTACCACTCAAAATAAAACAGAGCTTATCTCATTGATGTCGACAATTTTTGAAAAACTTCTAAACACTTAGTACGGGCCCAGGAACAAGCTCACGGACCTGAACGTTGTAAGCTTGAGAAAGAAAAACTGTCCTGAGAGCCATCTGATTGGTCCAGTTTGCAGGCGGAGACAGGTAACACGAAACTCAACCAGAGTCTGACTCAAGTCCTGTCCAGCTGTGGCCGTACCGACTCACAGAAGGCGGAAACCTTTGCCCCTTCGCTCAGCTAGACGTCAGTGCTGATGCTACAGCTGCGTGTGAACATTTCCCTCATGGTGACTGAGCGGGCCAGGTTTGGCTTACGATAGTTTGAAATGTTAACAGGCACCGGCAGGTCCAGATCCTGCTGCTGGACGCTGCGGTAGCTGATGCGGTCTCCACCATTCCTCAGTCCCTCCGGCTGGTGGTGGACCTGCTGCGGCTGAGGAGGCTGAAGGTAGAAAGGCAGGTCATAGTGCGTGCACGACGGGCAGAAGGTCTGCGAGCGGGTCAGTTTTCTCGCCAGGGGCGGGGTGGAGAAAATGGCCGGGCCATTGGGGATGGAGGAGGCGGCAGCCGTCGCCGCCACAATGTTGTGGTTCGAGTGAACCGGCGGGATGCGGGACGTGACAGCAAAGTCCGGCTCCTCCTCCTCCGACTCTGACTCCTCCTTCTTACAGCAATAATACTGGGGGAGGGAAAGAAAAGAAGGTTAAGAAGGAGAGGAGGAGAAGCAGAAAAAAAGTACAAGATACACAGCGCTTTGCAAAAGTATTCTGACACCTTGAACGTTTTTTTTTGTTTTACTACCTGTCACTTTACAACACAAAACTTTAGGGATTCTCATAGGCATTTTATGGGATAGACCAACAAAAAAGCAAATAATTGTGAGTTGGGGGAAATTTAGATACATAGTTTTGACAAAAATGGAAAGTCTCTATCAGCATTGAGCATTTAAAGAGTGAAACCTTGGTCCATTCCTTTCAAAATAGCTTTAGCCTTGTCAGATTGGACTATGAGCATCTTTGAACATCAGTTTATATATATATCGAAATGGTTTCTTCTTAATTCGATGTAGGTCTGGACTTTGACTGGGTCATTTTTAGCCCTTAAGATTTACTGAAATTAAATGTTTCATTGCACGTCTGGCTGCATGGTTAGGGTCATCGTTCTCCAGGAAGGCAAACCTCCACCAGTGTCAAGTCTTTTATACTCCTAACAGAGTTTTTTTTGGAAATTTAAAGCTGCCTGCTGAAGTGAAGCATCCCCTTAGCATCAAGCTGCAATCACCAACAGTCATTGTGGGGATGGTGTGCTGAAAGTGGCATGCAGTGATATGTTTTCTGCCACACAAAGCATTTTCCTTGTGTTTCCTCAGCCTGTCAGTTTCGGGGCACGGATATACTTCGGTAGGTCTGCAGTTGTAGTTGTACTCTTTTCGCTGTTGAGGAATTGATTCAAGAATAACCTAAGAGATGTTCAAAGCTTGCAATATTGGTTTATAACTTTGACCTCATTTAAACTTCCCTACAAAATGTTTTCTGAACTGTCTTCATGGTGCTGTTTGCTCACCAACATTCTCCAGCAAAGAGCTGCTATTATTATACTGAGACTGAATATATTGCTAATTTATTTACCGAGTGGGTGAGTTTATAAGGCAGCTGCTACCAGAGTAGGGGGCTGAAAGCAATTACACACCACACTTTGCAGACTTTTAATTGTAAGGATATGATGTTGTAAACCATGCATTCTTTTTATCCACTTCATGATCATGCACCCCTCTGCGTTGGTTCATGGTTTATGCAATTCCAAAAAATGTAATTGCCATTTGTAGTTAGAATGTGAGAAAATATGAAAAACTTAAAGGATCTGAACACTTAGCACAGTTAATTTTTTCGACAGTTTGTGCTCTATAGCTTTACATATAATCACTACTTTCTTTCTTTCTGAAAAATCCATAAAAAGTTAACAGACTCATTTGCACTTTTTTAGAATAAATGTTTGTGCTTCCAAAATCTGCCCTGTACAACAAAATTGGCTTTGGACCTGGTCAACTTTTTACTTTCACAGAAAACTGTAACACAGCCTGCACTTATCTAAAACCTTTAGGCTACTTTCTGGACCTTGCTAGGCACTTTTCTGGAATTTAGCAAGTACCATTCTGAGAACGTAGGGTATACCTTCCCAGAACTAAATTCTCTGTTTATCAATGACATTTACCTATAAGAATAAAACATACATTTTCTGGAACAAGGTACTTTGTTTGATCTTTCTGGTAACTTACCAGATACTTTGCATCTCAGTTCTGGAAAATAACCCTGGTCAGGTATGTACCTGGTAACCCTTTGAATTTAGATTTAGCAAAGAACCAAATGGTTGTAGGAAAATGTCAAAAAGTTCTGGAAAGCTTACCCGGAAGTTTCATAAACGTAACAAGTTCCAAGAAAGTTTCCCTAAAGTTCCAGGAAAAGTTCCACGAAGACAGCTTATGGGAGGAATGGTAAGTTCTGGAAAAGTATCTAGGAAGTCCACTAAAGAAATTACAGGAAAGTACCTGGTAAGTTCAGCATAGTATTAGGTGCCTTGCAAAGAAGTTTGAGGAAGGTTCTTGGTAAGTTCCAGAATAGTATCCAGTTAGTTTTCATAACTTACCAGAAAAAATGGAAAGTCCCATGAAAGTTCCAGCCAATTACCTTTCAAATTCTGAAAATCAACGTCTAATTATGAGTTGTAAGTTCTTTTAAAGTCGTTGCTAAAATCCAGGAAAGATAATTGTAAGTTCTAGGAATTTCCCAGTAAAGTATAAATTCTGTAAAGTAACCTCTGAGTTCTAATAAAGCGCAGGCTGTATTACGCAATATCAAGGACATATCTTGTCTCTGCACAGTTCCATGGACTCAAGGAGCTAGGCATGATCATTTCCCACATTTATTAATAAAATGATCGGTTGCAGCCTCACCTGTAACCTACAGTAGCACAATACTGCGATGATAAGGAGTAATATGACCGTAGCAAGAATTCCACCAGTGATGACCACTGTCCCGGCTGTCATTCGAATGGCTCTCCATCAACACCCTGCGAGGAACAAGAACAGGAGGGAAGGAAAGAGGCAAACAGGAAGCGTAGTGAAGGGAGTGAAAGCAGAAACAGAGGAGGAAAACGCAAACACTTCATCAGTACAGTAGCTTCATTAAGTAGATTATAACTGTGTGTCAGCTCAGTGGTGCTTATTGAATTATCAGGCAGCTAGGAGGCATGTAATGCAATCAGCCTGAAAGTGCTGTTCATAATATAGACAGCATCTCGGAGCAGAACTTCGTCTGCAAGGGATGGGAAAATCAGCGATCAACCGGAGGACAGCCGTTAAAAAATGAGACGTAGGCATGACAGCAGAGCAAAGAGGTAAATGGTGTAGAAGATGAATGGAAATGAATGGGGGAAGATGGAACAAAAGCAGACGGTGCATGGAAATGAAGCAGAGTGGGTGGGATGGGAGAGAGCGGGAGAAAAGATGGGATGACGACAAAGAGGAGCAGTTAACAGCTGACAGGGAGAAAAATGGCGATGCAAAAGTCTAGGAATATAGCGGTAAAATGTTGCATTCATGTAGATGGGTCACTGGAAGATATGCAATGACTGTTCAATTTTAGTAAGGTTTAATTACCAAGTCTGTTAACGTTTAGAAATGCTATCAATGTAGCATGGAGCATTGATATCACAAGGCGCAAATTAATTATTCTAGGTTGGTTTCTCCGACCTAGAGTAATTAACTCCAAACAATGAACAGCGTATCTCTCCACTGCACTCCAATCATGTTCATTGCACACACCTGTTTCCAACTCTTCACAAGACAACAGAACAGTGCCAGATTATTTAAAGCTTTTACAAGTAGATGTCCAGTGATCCCTCATACCTGATTGCCTTATCTTGACCATGATTAAATTTCCCGGATTTCCCTGCCTTTCCATGCCCTTATCAGATAGCTACTGAGCTTCTGTTTTCTGCTCCTCGACCTGGACAAACCTTGTCTAGACTGTGGATTTGTCTGCCCATCTCTGCTCAGACGTTTTAGACCCAAGCTTGTCCCTTGGACTTTGATCAAGCCTTTGACATATTCTGCCTGTCACCTCAGCAGTGAGTAGGTCAGTTCTCTTCACTTTTAAAGGCAACACAGTGCCTGGCTCAGATTTCAGGTTTCCTGCCTGCCCGTTTCCTAACAATAACGTGCATAGCACCAATGGCTCAGATAATTTCTGGCAAAATTAATCTGAAAATAGGACCAATTGCCCTTCCTTGCCAGGGCAAAGGGATTGGACATTTCCACTTCAAGCTATCCACTGAATCAGCCAAGATGCAGTTCCCATCTACAGCAAATATTTTTGACTGGACAGGATGCAATTGTTAGCCTGAACAAGATAACAGTACTTCTTCATATTTTACTTTTTTAAGCAAATGTTTCATTATCTGTTGCTTTATTACATTTAAAGATAACTGGGAGCTATGCTGTCCTGCATGAAAAGATTGCTGCTGCTGAACCTACTAAATATAGCTTTGGAGATTAAAATTTCCCTTTTTAATTAACTGTGTACTTTATCACAAGGGACTATTTTATCTTTATTGAACTTTCTGATGGAGTTGAGTGCTGAGACTCTTTGCACGGACAGGAAAAAAAAATACAAATTATAATATTAGTTCTCTGTCATTATATACCGTGCCCTCAGCAATTATTCTCACCGCTGGAATGGATGTTTAAAAAAAGGTTAGAGATTATCCAGTAGCATAATTTCACACTGAAAAAGCAGAGCTTTAGAGATCTTTTTCTTCAACTCTGTCACGTCCTCCTCAGTGTGTGTGATAGCAAGATAAACTTGGATCCTCTTCGTTATTTATCTTAGCTGTTTAAACATTTTTATTATTTCCTTAACTGTACATATGGGCGAGTTTAGATGGGCAGCTACCTTGCAGCAAGGTCAAATCATAAATGTATTACTTAGGTTTGGATTTTTCTCCCCTACTGGAGACTTTTACTGAAATATTTTTTTCCCCCAATTGTTCATTATTTTTTAAATTTATTTATTTATATATTTTTAGATCTTCACATGTCTTTACCGGGGGTTACAATAAATGTGGAGGGTGCTGCTATTTTTATTTCATTTTGTTCTCTCATCTCATCATATTTTGTGATTTTTTTTTATCTATGAAAGGTAAAGCTCATTTATTTGTAAATGCATTTCAGATTTTCCATTATTTTATTACAGTCAAACCATTTAATTTGTAGATATATTTTAGAAACCTGCACAGGTAAAAAGAGATATTTGTAGTTTGTGTCTTTGGATTGTTTTCACAACACATCAGATAATGAGACGTGTCATTCACTCCACATGTTCAATAATACGCTATTTTGTCTCGAACTTGACAGATGTGGGCAGAGACCTTTTCTGTTCATTGCATCGGGCGATCTGGAAGTGTCACAGGACCACACCAACACATTGCATTCTGGATAATTGCCTGACACCAAAAATAGGCCAGCAGTGCTTGTTGCTAAGCTATGACTCAATAGTGAAAGTCATTATGAGCAAGCAAGCAGGAACACTGTGGTGTGGGCATATATTTGAAAGATGGAACTTCAGTGTGACCAAGACAAATAAGAAAAGGGAAATTCTGTGACACGCAAAGCTAACTTTTCTTCAGCTACTACTAACACATCCCAGATTAAATTGCTCTGCCTTCTCCAGCTGTTCTCACCTTGAATTTGCTGGGCTGACTTCAAGTGAGAAGCATTTGCTATTCAGAGAACTACTCAACAACCTTGAAGCAACTCTAACCTATATTGGATTCTTCAGCCGGTAACTTGCTTGAATTCTAAAACCGTTCTGCAGCTCGTCTCCTCAGAGACAGCCCGTAAAGTTTGAGAGGATCAGAAAGCATATTGCTCGTCTACAAACAAAACACTGCTGCCCTTCTCTCAAGCTGCGATGCAGCTGGACTCTAATCCAGTCTGCAGGTCACTCAGTCAATCAAACAAACAAGAAGGCACAGCTTGAGCTGAGCGTTTATGGCCTCGGATCTCTGCAATTAAAATACGCGTGGAACTTTGGAGCAAGTAAAGCATTACTCAAACAGCCGTAGTCGTGCTTTATGAAGAACTGGTAACAAATTAAGACAATTTGATGAAGGACCATATGTTTCTTCTCATGTTATTAAGAATAATTAGCTAAAGTGAAAGAAAATGAACATTCAATACCAAACAGAAATAAACTTTAAGCAGACTGACATGATGGCTGAATGTTTTAATTTCTGCAAAATACTGGTCAGCAATTCCATCAGAAGGATAATTGCTGCAATGCTAACAAAGATGTAATTTTCAAACTGCCATTTTTTACATGAAGGGTAAGTACATTTTTTTCAGTTTTCATACTCCTTTTACATTGTTTATGTTTTGAGCAATGCTCATTTTATTTCTTATCAGAAGCAAATTTCAAATCCATTTATTGCTGCCACTAATTTTATATTCATTCCCGTTTTTTTTTTTTATCTCCCCATAGAAGTTACACCTGACCCTGAATTTCTGTTTAGCTGCGACACATTCCTGGAACGAGACAGCAGCTGAGCTACTGCTGACAATGACTTCATGATTTCTTTCTATAGACGATTTACCTGACTCTGTTTTTCTGTTTTTAACTCTCTCACAGACAGGACTGGTTAATAATCTGCTATATCTTTCCAAGCCCCCTTTGGCCTCTTCAAACCCCGAGCAGATGACCACTCACTCTAAGCCAGATACTGTTGCATGTTTCTTCCTGTTAAATCCTGTTACATGCATGTTCAGTATATGGGATTGCTGCAACATTATGGGCTCAATTCAATCAACTTTCCAGTTTCCTTCTTTTTATTTCAATTTATTTATTTTGTGTGTGTTTCCTGTCTGGCAATGTAGCAATAAGAATTGTTGTCTTAATGCCAAAGAGAGCCCAACAGATTTTCCTTTCACAAGAGCATTACTGTTTTCGCCATAGTGCTCCGCTTGATTTATATATACAGAAGCTTTATTAGATTTTATGCTGGGACTATTTCATGTTCAATGAACACAGAAATGGGAAGGTAGAAGACGGAAAAAAAGAAGAGAAACAGATAAGACAAAATGCTAAAAGGGAAAAAAAGGTGAAAGAAAAAGAAGAGATGAGAGGAAGAGAGAAATATAACATCCTCTGAGTCTGCTTCTACACCTGCAAAGAGAGATTTAAAAAGAATAGCAAAACCAGACGAATTAAACTGTATTGAATATGACTTGGTTGGGTTTACTATGATCTGATCTAACTCCAACAGGAGAAATAAAAAGAGATAAACTATTTAAAATTATATATACATTAATTAAGCTATTAGAAAAAGCTGTGAGCTATACAAGACACCAAATGAGTGAAATACAAAATAAGATGCATGATTGGATTGAATATGGCAATGCACAGTGCTTAACAAAAGCCAGAAAATTCCTATATAATCACATTCAGGTTTTAAAATATCTCAGTTTGACAAATTTGAAAGTAAATTATTTTCTGTAATATATTATTGTAGCTTGGCTTACAATTCATCTTCATAAGCCAAGCTACAATAATATAGACTTTTTCTCTTCTGAACTTCATTTTGTGGCATCAAGCATATTGCGCACACATAAATGACCTCAAGTGAAGAACATACAATTTAAGAAGTGGGATAAAAATTGTGGCCTAAAGGTCTAAGAAAGGTCCCTGGCATAAACTAGAATATAAACAAAATCAAAGGACCCTCACAGTAGTTGAAATTGATAAGATAAGATAGGCTTTATTGATCTCACATTGGAGAAATTCACATGCAACAAAGATTTGTGCATTTTCAGTTTGTATTTATGCTCAATATTAGAGGATTTTATCAGGATCAAGCAAATCCCTAGTAGGTAGTTGTCGTACAGCAAATCAGAGGAACATATAGGAGAGAGATGAAATGACATACTGAGTGTGTCAATTCCTGTTGTTCTTTGTGGAGTTGCTGTTCATGCCAAAGATTTGCATCAAAAAGCATGCCACATTTTCTTATTAGTCCTATTTTTCTGCAATTGACTAAGCAAGGCTATTGATATGATCTAAAGCTTGATTTCAGACCATGTCAGAATGAATAAAAACACATATATAATAGCTGCCTGATTGTTTTTGTCACTAGTCCTTCTATACATTTTCTTCCAGTTGTTTTGCAAATATGTTTTTACTAAAATTAGTTCTGTATTAATCTTTAAATCAGTCATTACAGATGTTCCTTATTACATGAGTGGCTGTACGAATGGCTAGCAGTAAATTTCTGTTCTCTCTAAGTGTAGTACCTTCTGAATGATGCTATTCAGCACCTTAACAAAGTATTCATATCCCTTGAAGGTTTCAGCATTTTGTCATGTTACCTCAAACTTTAAGGGATTTTATGTGCTACACCAGCACATACTATCCTTAGGGGATGAAAAATTATGCAGTTTTCAACTTTTTTCACTAATAGGCTAATCTAAAAGGTGTGGCTAGCATTCGTATTTTGTGCCCATGAGTTAATAATTAGAACCAGCTTTCAATTAAACTGCAGCTCCAAACAGCTGGGGTAACGTCACTATCAGCTTTGCTGATCCAGACAAAGAAATGTTGGCCAATTCTTTTCTGCTAAATAGCTCAAGCTCAGCCAGATTCGAAGGAGAGCATCTCTAAATATAATTTTTTTTTATCCTTGCCACAGAATCTCAATTGGATTACGGTCTGGACTTTGAACCATTTTACATGTGAATATACTTTAATCTAAGCCATTTCATTGTAGCTCGGGCTGAATGAGTCTTTTGCAACGTTGAACAGGTACTCGTTCAGGAGTGTCCTGTATTTAGCTCTATTCTTCTTCTCGTCATCCCATCACTTCAGAAGAAAAGCCTTTCCAAAGAATGGTACTACTGCCAGCAAGGTTTAACAGGCTTTGCATGCAGGCAAAGATATATTTGGGGTTTAATTTGACCACAAATAAGTAAGTAAATTTTATTTATATAGCAACTTTCATAGGATAAGAACCACAAAGTGCTTAACAATAAAGCCAACCATAAAACAACACAAAGGTATCAGAGTAAAAGGGGGTTGAATGAAGTACTTCACAATCAGGTGCTACTTGGTGTTGGACTATTTCATAAAATCCCAATAAAATACATTAAACCTTTCATTCAATGTTTCACATCCCATTACATAATGGGGTGTGAATACTTTTGCAAGGCTCTGCCAATCAGTGTTGGTATGGTATGTGCTTATAATACATTTAGATTAAACATCAAAATGGTTATTTTGTCTAAATAACTATGCTGATTCACATGCAAACTATATACACATGCTATTAAAAAAAATCGAACCATTTGCAAACCGAGACACAGACATAGTTTTAGTCACTGCAGGCTAGGCAGACAATCGACGTCTCCTGGGACTACATTAATCAGATCAGTGTGTGAGCGATGTGTTGTGGGAAGGTGACGAACAGGGCTAATTGTTTGACCACACACACCCTGACACACAAGCGCCCCAGACTCCACTGTGAAATAGCACCTTAGAAAGGCGAACCTGTCCACTCAGCTGCTTTTGCTGGGATTCGTCCACAGGAATGACAAGAGTTGGGAGCAGAAGAAAGATAGCAGCGGGTACACGCGCGCACACAAAACACCCACAAACACCCACATGCTGTAATTTTAGTAGTAGCTAACATGCTCAGACAGTGAGCTTTGGAATAAATTTCCACGCTTCAATGAAACATGGCAGGGATCACAGCAGAGGTCTTGCTCAGAATAATGGCTGTTGACAGGCTTTCAGTTCAGCAAGAGAGAAGTACACAGTAGGTGGTGGATTTGAGTTGCGCACAACAGACAGTAACATGCCCCGAGAACAATGGCAAGAGCTTGGCGACAATGGTGGATGTCAAAGAGTGAATTTGAACAACGCTGAAGCACTCAGTGCAGTAGATAAAGCCGCAGCGCATAGCCATACAGAGGGCTCTTTATGCAATTCAGGAATGCAACAACTTTTTAGAGGCAGTTTCCTTTCAGCAACTTTAATGAGGTCAGGCAAGGTCAGCTTGCCTGCAAATATGAGAATCGATGCAATGATGGTTTAAAAGGTGTAGTCAATACCTTTTCCGGCAGGAAGTACCAACATTTAAAAATATATATTCCAATAGTTTAATATCCTGTCAGCAAGGATGCATAGATTAGTACTTATTTAAAAGTATGCCTGGCACCCAAAAGTAAAAAAAAAAAAAAAAAATACAGTCTTTGTTTGTTGTAACAACGCTTCTTGACAACAACTGGTAAGTCTGTTTATTTCCCTTTAAAGGAGGCATATCATACCTACACAAAGCTAAAAGAGTGAAGCCTGACTGTAAGCTCTGATTTATTTCCAAACACCAGCGGCAGGTTTACTCTGGTCGTTTTCACATCAACAGTGGAAAATTCTAACTATTTTCACAGCTTCTTTTTGCAAACCATTCACTGAAAATACTGAATGGTGGTATTTTTAAACCCAGGAAATCAGGAGATTATTACCTCTGCTTGAGACTTTTCTTTTTTTCTCAGTATAGCTCATGAAATTGGTTGAGAAATTGATTCAAAAGCCTTCAGGGGTTGATCCTGCATATAAGTCCGATTAGCCATACTGAAGAAAACATCCAGTGCACTTCCAGTTTTACTTTTAAGTTTCCTCAAACAAAAAGTGGTCAAAATATTTTAATTGAGCCCATTTTGGAGCCTAGAGGTCCGTGGCGGTTTGTTCTACGTGTTTTGCGTGGAAAGCTTTTTCTTCAGTATTTTGAACAAACATGTTCAAATGAGTAGACTTAAATCTTTGAGAGACTGGAAGTTGAACTGATTGGACATGGCAAGATTAAACTGTGCTCTGCTTGAGGCACAAATTTAGGGTAAACTTTAACCCCTTCATGTAGAAAAGCATCGTCTGCCATTTATGTTCAGCTTAAAGCTACGTGCACACATCTGTGGCTGTGGGGACCCTTTGTTTTATATTAAATGCTTCCCCTCACACTTCAAACCAAATACAAACTGCAGGGTAATACACTAAGCACCAAAACTGATCATGCTAGGATGAAAGTCTATAGGGTAGCTGACTGGATCCTGTGGCAAGCAGAGATTGAGACCAGCTGGGGGTTTACAGGTACAGCAAAGAAAAAAAAAAAAGGAATGAACATACAGCTTAATGCATTTTGTCACTTAAAACTTTTCTCTGACTATCATAGGGGTAAGTAATGCTGGAATCCGTGTGTAAAAGTCCATCATATAGCATCTGCTTAAACTGTTGTTAATTTGTTAGCCTTAGATTTGCATTAATTTATCATCAGATTGATGTTCTGCTTTTCAGTAAATATATTATTTCACATGTGTCGTTAATGGTAACAGACCATGGTCGTTCAATGTAGACAACTATTGAAAGCAAAAGTGACAACAGTATCCATGTTTATGAAATAGTGTTAAGGATTTTTTTAAGCAGGTTTTTTTAAAAGATAGAAAGTAGAAACCTGACTGACCATAAAGCTGCTGAACATCGTGTTGTCAAGCGCCTTTGATGGAGTCTCAAATCGTGTCAGGCAGAAACACAGTAGTGTTACACAGGATAGCTCTGGTCAGAAATGAGTTTTTTGTTTTTAAACTGAGGTTTTCCTGATGGTTGACTACAGCAGGTAAGACACTGGGTCATGATAACAACTCCACAGAACCCCACTTTAACAAACCTGCACTACATCAAGTGAGTCAAGATGTAAAAAGACAAACTAGGTCAAAAATAATATGCAACTTTCCATTTTAAACATATTCATCAGTTTTTAGAATGAACAAATTATTAAGAAAATGTGTTTCACCAATTTTACAGTTTAAAGCTCTGCCTCATTTGGTTGAAAAAAAAAGCATAAAATTCTCCCTGCAGTGCAAGAACAGACTATCTCACAACCGTTGTAACCTGGAACAGCCCAGGTGACGAAAAATAAAAATATCCCGCAACAACTGCAGCAACTGGAGTTTAAAAAGTTCTGAATACATTTTTAAATGCAGGGAAGGCTGTCCTTCTTTATAAATGTTGTATTCATAGTAATCTTTATAGATAAGAACATTAGTTACATTTAATTCAGTTTTATTTATATAGCGCCAGTTCACAACACATGCCATCTCAAGGCACTTCCCAAAGTCAATTCAATCAAATCATACAGACACGCTGGTTAAACATGTTTACCCAACAGATTGCATCAAGTCATTGACTTGCAGCATTCACTCCTCCTGAAGCAGCGCATAGCCACAGAGGACAGTCGTCTGCATTGTCGTTGACTTAGCAGCAATCCCTCATGCCGAGCATGCATGTCGTGACAGTGGAGAGAAAAACTCCCCTTTAACAGAAAAAAACCTCCAACAGAACCAGGCTCAGTGTGAACAGGCATGTGCCACAACTAACTGGGTGTTGGAGAAGAAAATTAGTATTTGAATTTTCCAAAACAGTAACTCCTTTTTCTTTGGGGAAACTAAAATAATAACTGCTAGTTTAAGAAAAGAAGGTGTTTACTGGTAACACTTATCATCTGCATTCAGAACAGACATGACAGAGAAGCGTCTGAAAATGGGTAGCTCAGGAAAAAGAAGAGCTCACCAGCATATATATATATATATATATATATATATATATATATATATATATATATATATATATATATATATATATATATATATATATATATATATACACACATCACTTTTAATAATCTGCACAATTTCATCTTCTTTTCTTACAGACTGAAGAAAAGATTAATCTAATAGGGTTTAAAAGTCATCCTTAAGCCTTCACATATTAGTTTTCTCTACATCATGATGTCTGGCAGCACAGACCATGACTGCATTGCTTGACTCTCACTTTCTGACTCACTCTCTCCCTGCATTTTATTCCACCATCTTTCTGTGTCCCTGGACCCATCTCCAAGAATAATGACAACTCCGATGAAGAGTGCCTGGGGGGTAAATCCCTTCTACCCCATCCCTCTGCTAAAACCAGTTTAACACACTCCTCAAGCTGACCTTGAATCAAGTGAGAAACGGAGAACTTGGGGTTGTGGCTGAAGTACAAGGCGGTAGCTATAAATGTTTTTTTTATCCTCCTCATGTGTCCAATTATGGCCCAGGAAACATTTCTGTAATTAGTGCTCCTCTGCAAATGATATATCATAAAAATGTCTCTTGGCTTGTATGAATATAGCACTGAAAAGAGACCTGAGGGTTTCTTCATTTAATTATACAGCTCACTAAATGTCCCTCATCCATCCGAATGACCTTGCTGCTCTTCTTTACAAATTGCAGGCTGATTTAAGTCCAGTCCGCTGCTCTAACCCCAAATGTGCTCTGAATGCAGTGAAGCAACAAAGGATGACTGCCCTCTTTGGTGTCCCAAACATCCTTTATCCTCTCAGACCTACCTCTCCTGGCTTTTGAATTAGTCACAATCCTCTCTCAGGAGCACAAAGAATGGAAATCACATAAACCTTGAGAGATTATTTTACTAAAAAATGAGTATGTAAAATACTTAAAGCTTTTGAAAGTTTTAGGATCAACTATAAAAGTTATGATTTTTAGTATTTATTGTTTAGGCTGTAACTGGCATCATTCCATTTGAAGCTTTCTCTACAGTATTGAAGAATAAGCCCCTTTTTTTTTTTACAGGATCTCGGACCCATTCTTTGCCTATTTAAGTACCACTCCATCCTGTAGATGAGGTCTTAAAGATTTGGCCTGGGAAAAAAACGTGCAGCATTGTAGCTTGTTATTGATGTATCAAAATTCAGTATGTATTATGCTGCCTCTTGTTCATCCCCCTGAGCTTTTTTTATTTAGTATTTTTTCGGTTTATTCATTGATATATTTTTATCTTATTTTCCTCTGTTTGGTTTGTCTGTGTTTCATACACTGTGGCTGGTTTTACATTTTATGTTGTCTGTTCCACATGCTTTGCAAAAAAAGTTTAATGTAAATGTAGTTTGTTTTTAATATTAACGACTTGATATGATTTTTGCCACATTTTCATCTTGTCTATTTACTCTCTGTATTTTATTGATGATGAAGTTTGTGGCTAGCTAACAACAACGTGCTGTCTTTCCAGAGAGAGAACTTGTTGTGTCCGCAGGCAGTGAACATCAGCTGTCTTTCCATTGACCATCAAATTGCGCAAATTGTAATTATGAAAATATATTTGTTAAATGGAAACACGGTAATTTAGAAAGAAAAAGTCGTATTTTTCAATCAAAAGTTTTTACGCTGGGATGAGGTGGTTTTTCAGTCTTTTGAAATTGGTGTATTTCGCAAAACTGCAATGGAAACAGTTTATTCACATTATACGAGTCCCATTTTCGACAACTGGATGTTCCTACTGGTGAAAAAGATGAAGAAGACGACAGGAAATGTTGAATCCATAGATCCATAGCTAAATCGATAAATCCATAGCTATCAGGAGATACGTCTCCTGATAGCTGGTGGCTCATGTAAGCGTTCACATCTGTCATTGCCTTGTTTTTTAATGAGTGATTGCATGAACAAACAAATTCCCGTGTGATTTAATTGCATTTCTTCTTTAATGGAAACACAGCAGTTGCAGAATTGTTTTTTTTTTACATTAGCAGAATATTGACAAAGCTTTGTGTATATTTGTAATGGGAACGCAGCCGTAGTTGTGTTTTGTCCTTTGCTGTGGCTGCAGGACGTATTCGGCTAAAAATCTATTGTACTGTTATTTAGATTGTACAGTTAATGAAATGTGGCAATGTTCAAAAATGCAATGCTGTTGGAAACCTTTATGAAATGTTTTTAAAGGTTTAAAAATGTAAAAGGGATTGTGGGTAATCCTCACAGTGACGGCTCCAATTCATCAAGAGAGAAAACAATAAAAGTTACATTTTTGACTCAAATTGTTGGGATTAGGGGCCTGAAATATTTTCATTCTCCAAAGGGGGCAGAACCGAAAAAGGTCGAGGACCACTAGTTTAGGGGGATGTTGAGTGTCCAGTGACCAAAGCTTTGGATCACTGCAGCTCCTCGAAAAATAACATGGACCTCTTAGTTATTTCTCTGATTAATGCTCTCCTTCTCTGTTCTGCGTAGTTATGTAGATGGCCATGTCTATGCAGGTTTGCTGCTACATGATATTTTTTCTATTTTTATTTATTTTAACTTTAAATTTTTGGATAATGGATTGATAAGTGGTCGGGGGACTTCTGAAGACAATTGACTGGATCTAAACTAGTAGTATTATAGTAATTGAGGCAAAACGTAAACGCACGTTTCACTTTTCAAACACTTATATAAAAAAGTTTGAAAAATGTGCATGTCTTGCCTTCTACTTCACAGTTATGTGCCATGATGTGATTATAATGTTACAAAATGTAAAACAGTTCAAGGTGTATGAATTATTTCACAGGGAAGGACCTGTGTATATCATCTGTAAA